>NC_060154.1:11945180-11969766 GCF_021292245.1 Micropterus dolomieu
ATGCACTGAGCTCCTCTCTCCTCTACTTTCTCTCCCTCTGTATGCAACCTCATCCCATTATTGCATGTTACTAACTCAACTTCTCCCCTTTCCAGTAGTCTTGTGCTTTCTCGTCCCTCTCCTCTCTCCTCCTATCACTTCCTACAGGTGTTTCTGGCTCTGGAGCTGTGGAGTCTGGATCTGTGGTTGCAAGTCACCTGCTGCCCCCGTGTTCCTGCTCGACACCCTCTGCTACAACTATTGTTACTAGTCCTATTGTTTTAATTGTTATTATAATCATTAACATTACAATTATTATCATTAACACTACTATAAATATCTGTACCATTTTTAATTTAGTCTATAGCATGTGTGTATACTGTGTAGGTTGCCTTCCATCCCTCTCTCTCTGTCTCTCTCTCTCTCCCTCTCTCTCATTCACCCCAACCGGTCGAGGCAGATGGCCGCCCACCCTGAGCCATGGTTCTGCTCGAGGTTTCTGCCTCTTAAAAGGAAGTTTTTCCTTGCCTCTGTCGCCTAGTGCTTGCTCTTGGTGGGAATTGTTGGGCTTCTGTAAATAACATCACAGAGTATGGTCAAGACCTGCTCTTTTATGAAAAGCGCTGTGAGATAACTGTTGTTGTGATTTGGTGCTATATAAATAAAATTGAATTGAATTGTATATTGGTCCTGATGCACCGCAGCTTCCTGCAAGAGTGGAGTGTCTGAAACATTTTGTCTCCAGGGTGGGAGGAGTCAGCCACAATCTTTCATCTGTCATAGAGGGATGGAAGATTGCAGCTGATCCCCTCCTCTGTGGAGCGGATGATATGCTGAAGTCTGCCTTTGTCCCAAGCAGTGTCAGCAGGGTACCAGATGGTGATAGAGGAGGTGAGGACTCTAAGGATGGCATTGTAAAGTCTACCATCATTGTCTTTGGCAGGTTGAACTTCTTCAGCTGCCGTAGGAAGTACATCCTCTGCTGGGTCTCTAGGTAGCTCTCCGTAGTTCTAGCTGCACCAGGTCACCAGATGGTCGATCTCCCACCAGTAGGCAGACTCATCCCCACCAGAGATGAGCCCAATGAGGGTGGTGTCATCTGCAAACTTCAGGAGCTTGACGGACTGGTGACTGGAGGTGCATCTGTGAGGTGTTAAAGATATCCGTGAACCCCTGGAGATAGCTGATCGGCGCAGTGTTTCAGGGTGGATGGGGAGACAGTGTGGCCCAGCTGCTTTGGGGGTTTTTAGTTCGTAATTTTTATGAAGCCCCTCCAGATAGAAGCAGTCTGTTACATTCAGCTGACTGGGCTGAATGCAGGAGACAAAGGTTTGGACCCAAAATGCAGAGACAGAGCAGGTAGGAAGGTGTATAATCCACAAGATGCTAAATCCAAACAGTAATAATCCACACAAGAAACACAGGAAACTCGCATGAAATAAACGCTCCAAAATGAACTGTGACAACAACTGAAAGACAGACAACCACTTAAATACACAGGTGAGGGAGAAAGTAATTACACACAGGTGAGACCATTAAGAAAATCAAGGACAAGCACAGGAATTAAAACATGACAAGAGACACTAGGGAGAGACTAACTACAAACTAAACTAGGAAGTAAAGCTAACTGAAACACACAAGGAACAATGTCACAAAATTAAACATAACACAAACATAAATGACTTGATGACAAAAACCAACAAAAACAAAGAACACAGACACAGTAAAACAAGACTAGAAACAATAATGAACTCATAACCAGGAAACCTGATGAATAAACAAATGACCAAAGTAACAAATAAACACACTACAGAGGAGAGCAAATACAAGGGCAGGGAATGAACACAGAAACAAAAACAAAACACACCCAACCAACCCAAACCTGTGACAGAGTCATTTAAAGAGAATTAGTGTTGAAGAAGAGTACAGTCGTTTAGTTTCTTGCACCGCCTAGCTAAACCTGTACTTTGAATCCTTAAACTCAACTCAACTTTATTTATAGAGCACTTTCAACACCACAGGAGGAACCAGAGTGCTGTACAGAAGGTATAAAAGAGAAAATAAAAACAGAGACAAAAACGCAGCAAACATAACATACACAAGTTACAAAGCATTATCAAATGCTAAAGAAAACAAATAAGTTTTGAGCGCACTCTGAAAAGTACTCAATGAAGGACAAGTTTTTACAGACAGAGGAAGGTCATTCCAGAGCCTGGGAGCAGCAACAGAGAGAACCTGGCCTGTTCTCCACTCTTAAATGCCGCTTCCTTCTCCAACCTTAGCTGTCGGAGTTTAGCTGTGACCCAGGGTTTGTTGTTGTTAAAACTGTGGTGCATGATGGAATACAACTGTCCTCACAGAAACTGTTGTAGGATGTCACTGCCTCTGTAAACTCATCCTGACTGTTGGTAGCAGTCTGTGCAGTCCAAATACGCCTAAAGGTCCTCTACAGTTTCACTGGTCCACTGATTTGATGTCCTCACTACAGCTTTACAGAGCTTTAATTTCTGCAATTGATGGATTTTCTAACCAAAGAAATTATGTGATTCTACTGAAAAGAAATGCTTAAAAGGTAATAACCCTTTCCTTTTACACTGGGCCTCAGATAAACATTATTTATTCAGATTTAGTTTTTCTGCCTCAAGAGTTCCCCTGCCTCTTAGAAATGTGTATGTAATTAAAACTCCAATCTGCATTGCAGACAGCCAGCACAAACCTCATCTTCCAGTCAATAAACAAGGCAGTTGTCACTGAGGCTGAATGGAGTCATGGTTAGGTGTTACGTTCATATTTTAGGTATTTAGTTGATGTTTTCATCCAGTGCGCCTTATTAGGAGTAATTAGTGGTTCTGTGTCTTGCTCTTATTTGACACTTTGACAGAATACATGTCTACCACAGGGACTTAGATGAGTCTCAGGCGTAGTCTCAAACATTTAGTTTATTTTCCTTTAATTAAATTAGGAATACATCAGTCACCACAGTATATCATTAGACATTGTTCAGGAGGATCTTCTTAATTTAGACAGAAAAAGAAAGAAAAACAATTATTTTCTCCATGCTGTTGTATCCATCCTCCATTCCTGTTCCACTGGATAGCTGAATTGCTGAGGTTGTTCCTTTGAAAGCCTAGTTTTACAGGGTACCAGTTATTTCACTTTGGAAGAGGTTCAACGACAGCAATGCTACTCCCAGGAGGAATATGAATTGTAAAAAATACATCTACACTATCAACAGGTAAATCCCATGATTGTTAAATGTTTCACTGAATAGGATTTACATGAAAGCTGTGTTTCATTTAAAACAACGTGCATAGGAATATTAATTTGTAATGATCACAATCCAGCAGCTGTTTGAATCCCCTCCAAATAACCCCATGTGGGATTTGTATAAGTGAAAGGAATGTTAACTTTAATTTGTATGTAATAACATCACTGAAATGTTCAGTTAGAAGTAGGATGTCAAATTAAAAGTAATGTATTGCTATTGCCAAATGCAGATAAAAAAAATGGGTAGGAACAGTATATAGTTGGTATCAACATCCAGTCATGAACAATCAAGTGACCTCTTTGCAATACCTGTACAGCGCTGCTGAGCAATTTTTGTAAGATTAAAATTGCTTGGTCTGGGCCACTGCCACTGCCTGTATCTTCTCCAGGGTCCAATCTCAATGTGCACAATCAGACTCAGATTTAGGGCGCGTTCCCAATAAGTAAAGTTCCTGTAAAGCTTTTAGGGCTATCCCACTGTCAAATCATCAAGTGCGCGAGGGCTCTCTCGTAGACATTTTGAGCCCTTTTGTAAGTCCGCATTTCTGCAGACTTTGTCTGTGGAAATAGCCAACAAGCATGGACCAACCAACCCTGATGTTAAAATGCTTAGAAAAAAAGGTTTACGTGTAAATATAAACACAAAGCTCACTGATGGTTCATGTAGCCAGAACTGTGTGCAAGAGCCTGCAAGACATGTAAGTTGGACAGTCAGTCCCTTAAGTGCCTTGGCTGCGAAAAGAGTAAAAAATATAAAACAAAAAGTTCCAAACCCACTATAGTGTGCAACACGTTTCGGTGTCGTCAAGGTAACATGATAATGTCGCAAAGTGCTGTCCCATTCCGATTTATAGCATATTGAGCCCTTGCAGAGTTAGCATCTAGCTTGCACTTCTCAGCTTTGACAAACATTTTATTTGCCAGCAATCTCTGAAGTACCTGCCTTACATGTTCCTCCTTATTTTTGAAAAAAAGTGAGGATGTCATCCACATACACACAGAACGATTTAAGAATTCATGAAGAACATCATTCACTAAAGCTTGGAACACAGCAGGGGCATTGGTTAAACCAAAAGGCATGACCAAATACTTAAAATGACATAGGAGAGTGTTACAGTTTTTCACGATTGCTTAAACACATTTCTTGAAATTATGCCTCTTTTTCAAGCATCCTGTCTTTGGTCTGGGATAGCCCAGAGATTGTCGTTCTCCACCTCCTCCTCCTCCACCCTACTCCTGCTCCTCATTTTCCCCCTGTCCCATCTCCTCCTCCAACTCCTACTGTTCCTCTTCCTTCACCTCTTACTCCTCTCCATACTGCTCCTCTTCTTCTTCCTTCTCCTCCCTGGTGTCCTCTACCTCTTCCTTCACATCTCTCTGGATCCATTGTTCCAAAACTGGATGAATTGACAGTGAAAATCAAGTAAAACAAATCAAATATAGCCGAAGACCTTGCAGTGATACACTTGAGTTTAATGTCTGTCGTGATGTATCAGATCAATCCGATCAGCTGCAGCGCCCAATCAATATAACGGCTACCCAGTAGGGGTGTGTCGGTCAGTGAAAGACTTCCGCGAAGGATGCACTGGTGTATGCTCGCACAGAGATCACTCCTCGCTCCTCGCTCCACAAATAAGAGCTTTGGGACGTTCTGCACGGTGGCGGAGCGGAACAACTTCCGGTTCAAACCAGGAGCAAGGAAACGACAAATAAGAAACTTGAGAAGCGCCCATCGAGTCATAGATGTACCTCTCCATCACTTCCCCTTCAGGTCTTGACAGGTTAAACAGCTGACTGTAAGGCAGAGGAGCTCCTGGAAGGAGATCTATGGAGCAATAGTAAAGACGGTGTGGAGGCAGAGACAGTACACACTGTTTGCAAACACACTCTGAAGTGACTTATCTGAACCAGAGAACATTGGAGTAAAAGCAAGAACCCAGATCACCATCGTAGCATTCAGACGCAGGGATTTGAGGCTCTCTGAGCAGATAAAATGGAGAAAGTGACTGTTGACGATGTGGCGGTGAGTTAAATACTGACTGAGGTAGCTGAGATGAGATGAGTTACAATGGCCGAAAGTCCCCTTATTGTGTCCACAACCTCCCATTAACCCTGATCGGGATGAGCCACGATATTAAAATGGCAATAGCCTGGCAGAGATTTTCTGCCAGGTAAAGCAAGTCAAGTTCTGTTAGGATTGGCAGATTTAGGACCCAAAAGAAGACTTCAGACAAAGGTAGTGATAAAAATAAAAGGGTATTTATTGCACAGAGGGATGTAGGCAGTGGCTGGAGTGAACAGAGCAGGAAGGGAGGAAGAAGTGGCTGACTGACAAATCTCTAGAGTAGCTGGGTAACAACGAGCCAGCAGGTAACAGAGCGTGAACTTGGAGTACAGGAGAGCAAACGTTAGTACAGGAAGCAAATTATCAAGAATGAATCATGAAGAAAACAAGAGATTAACTAGTGTGGCCTGACAGATACTACCCAGGTAGTTGACTTAACAATCTGCCAATGAGTGACCGGAGAACCGGGGCATATATATATATATACTGCAGCTGATGAGCTTGATAAAGAGCAGGTGTTTTTGGGAGCCAGGGGAGAGAGTGCGTTATCACCACACCCACACTCCACGGAGCGAGACAGACGAGACAAACCCAAGGGCAACGGGGAAGGGGAAAACCAATACATAAAGGAAAGCAGGGGTCAAGGCTATGATTGTGACACACTTAGGCTATTAATTATAATCATCACTGAAAGCAACTGAAGCCTGCACAAACTGTTCAAACAATGCTGTAAAAAATAGTGTTGGTTAATTCTATGCACTAGCCTGTAAAGGTAGTATCATTGCATGAAAATGTATGAGTTTAAATATGGATCTGGATCCTTTTTTTCCCCTACACATTGAAGCTCCTCAGATGTTCCAATCATGTTCTTCCAGCCTTCACTGAGAGATGGGCTAAAGGAGTCTTTTTTGCTGCAGATACACTGGCTTCCCACTCGAGCAGCCTCCACTGTAATTACTGTGGCTTTTCACAGAGCTGCTTTTGAACATTATGCACCAACACCGCATGATCACACCTCACCAAGCTAACTCCCTGGGTTATGAAATTGTGGTCACAGCGGCCGCCAACCTTGTGCTTGTTGCTGCCTGTTGTGTTACATCCTTGGTTTGGTGTTCCTGTGCATCAGGAGTTACATGGCACTGACCCTGTAAATACAGCATGACTAAACAGCGAGTAATGAAAGCCCTGTCTGGTGTCTGTACAAACAGCTTATCCCTCAACCTGAGCTTACACTGTAACATGTTGACAACCCCCCCGTTCCCTCCCTCACTCTCTTTCTACATGTGCCAGAGTGATAGGAATCTCCCCAGGCTCCTTCATCCCCTTAGCTTGCAATCCAGGATTCACGTTGTCCGCTTTTGTCTGCTATTCTCTCCAGATATTTAGGTATTCATTGCTCCTATTTGTGACTCCATTGGGCCTTGTAGTCGAGGCCTTCTTTCAGACAATACTCTAGAGAAGAGACAGAAGAGAAGGGGGGGTGGGGGTGTTAGAGAAGCGAGCCACCGATGGTAGAGGGCTTATCTGCTCTGAACACCCGAGTGTCGGCAGCTCCCCAAATGCTATGAATATCTGTGCCTCTATGTGTGTTTATTAAGCAGCAGGAAATGCTTTTTTGCAAGGCAGGCAAAGGGAATTGTGCGTGTGTGTGTAGATGCCACGTTGTGTACACTTCATTTCAGCATAGATGCAGTTTTCCTCTGCAATACAAGGAAGGTATTAACGTTGTACTGGTGTCACGGAGAGGCTACAGAGCCAGACCGCCTCAGATGAAAATAGAAGAATATCTGTTATTAAAGAGAGCCAACCCTGAAGGGAGAACACATTGCTGATAGATTGCATGTAATGAAGGATTTATATTTGGCCATTATCACTAGAGGACCTCCTATATTCAAAGTATCAAATGATTACCAGGCGATGTAAAATAAATGGCTTCTTGGTAATGGCTCTTAAGTTTTCACTCTGTCAACAAACAAGTCATATCTGCCCTATAACAGATAGTGTTTTCACATGGCTGCAAAGCATGATAGGAGATTAAACTCACAAATATGAGATAATTGATATTCGGAGAATCAAAGCCCAAAACAATTTCCTCTCTGTTTGCCAGTGTTGTGTGGTAATGTCATTGCTCTGACAGTAACACGAAATGGAAGATGGAAACTGATAATTTGAAGCTGCCTCATGGACACCCAGCTTACATGCAAGTAAATATAGAGTCTACTCAAAAATTCATGTTTCTCATTCAGACAAAACAGTGATTACTTCTCTATTTTGCATGCAGGACGTCTACCACAGGGGCTGCAGTCACGAATGGAAATGAGATAGGGAGTAAATTACATGTTTCTGGAGATAAATTATGCAGCAGCATTGGTCTGCATTTTACAACTCAGATTCCAGAGTGTCTGGAGTTAAAATCTGTCATCTGATTTCATGCAGGTGGGTGGTTTCTTGGGTAAACGCACCTACCCCCATCTGTGTGCTGGTTAGTCTGCTTGCATGTCTCACCACACAGCACTGTATGTGGCTGCCCAGGAGCTGCCAACTTGCATTGCTCTGTCTGAAGGCTTTCAGAGCAAAATATGGCAGGGAGCTGCCCAAGGGAAAGAAATGACTTAGGAAGAGTTAGACGTGATGTTTCTGAGATAAACAAGAAGGGTGGCACAGTGCTTTGTGTTCAGCACTTCTGATATGAGTAGCTTCAAACCACATTGGAAGTTTAAGGGAGCTTTTTATTGCAGCAAGTAAATAGAGAAGCCATTAGCTTAAATTACAACGGAATTCAGAGCTAGGGAATTTTGATGATTTTAAAGGCAGTTAATTTGTTCCATAATAATTTACTCACAACGTTAAAGAAAAAGGAGTGGCAAGATAATTAGACAGGTTTTAAGAAAGGCAAGTTTATTTGTATTGCACCTTTCAACAACAAGGCAATTTAAAGAGCTGTAAAGTGGTTGTCATTATATCCATGTTGCTGTGTTGCCAGATCTTACAGGATTACTTTGGTGAGTACTTTTTTCAAAAGTGATGAAGAAAAAGCAACCAAACCTACTAAATAAGACATAAGTTGTGGTAAACTGAATTTTTCCAACAAGTAACCTGCCTAGCATCACCATTTGGTGTGGTCAGAAGTGGGCACTGTTGCACCTGTAACAACACCCAACTGTGATGTCATGATGTGCAGACACACCCTGCGGTACACTCTTGCATCAAATTCAAATTAGCTTTATTGGCATGAATGTATAACAACAATATTGCCAAAGCATCATACAAACTACATAAGAATAATCAACCCCATACATTTCATTAAACAAGTAATTAAAGTGTATGAGTGTTTGTGTGTGTGTGATGAGCACGGGTTAAACCACCAAGATTTTCACTTGCTGTTAAGATGCTCATTTAAGTCGCACATACTGTATTACTGCTCTAAGCCATATAATGATCCTCTCTGTCTTATCTTTTCAAGTTTTCTATTGATCATATTCACCAACCACCTACATCACAATTTAGCCATTTTCCCCTATTACAGCTGTAATGACAACAAACCACATAATTGTTCCTCATCATTGCTCTTCAGTAAATGTGAATTAATTGCAGTAAGCATGAAAAAACCCAGTCTCTGCTGGTTGGAACACAGTGTGTAAATCTCATTTGTCTGCAAAATCAAGAGGGGAGGTAAGGCGGCAGCAAGGCCCCGTTGACAAGTGATTTACATCGACATACACCTGTGTCATTATTCCTACAACAACACCCCAAACTATCTTCACTCATTCCTCTTCTCTGCCATCCATAACTTGTAGCTGGAAATTTCCACAATCAATCTGTTGGATTACGTTCCTGCATTGTGCAGAAGTGAGAAAGATGAATTACACACAATGTTATTCTATCATCTGCATGTGTTTTTAAATTGATGTGATATTCATCCCCTTCTAAAATTCTAATGATACCTCGCGTTTGACTACACCTGAGCTGGTTCTGCTTATGAATTACACACTAGCCTCTAATGCAGATTGAATTATACAAGGTACCTTCGGGATATTGCCGCATGTCTCTTGGTCTTTTTATATAACTGAGCAGGTTTGTTAATATAATTCATAAAAGCCTTTGTTACAGGCCCTGCAATTTGACTGCACTGACAATTGGGCAGAGGGATATTTCATAAAGAGATATTGTTTTTTCTGCCTGTTTAGTTTGAAGCATTATGGGTTTATGGATGGAGGGAGATGCAGAGGCGAGCAGCAGGAGCGGAAGAAGGAGTTTGTTTGGATGAGACCCAGGATGGCGATGTCCTATTATGTAGGCTGTCACTTTGGGTAACCCTAGGAGCATGACAGCCGAAAGCATCTGACATGCTGCTTTTAGAAAAACAATAATATTCGCTATCATTTCTGAACAGGGGTCAGTAGGTACATAAATGTATTTATTCAGGTTCATCCTGTCCAGGATGTGTTTTGTTGCTGAATGCAATCATTTGCCTTACCTTAATAAAAATAATAATAACAATAATAAGTAGTTTTTGTTTTTATTTTTTCTATTTTTACACACATATGCAGGTCTGACAGACACACGCACACACACCAGACCTACAGTTTTATTTTGCACAAGCAAATTAAATTGGTATGCTTTAAGTTAGTCAAACATAGTTTGAAATCTAGGGCACAAACTTGAGCATGGCACCAATCCCTATGGAGCTCTGGTAGAACTTTTGAGTAGAACAGTGGAACACTGGAGTTATACCAGGCAACACACATGTAAACTTCTTTTATTTTGAATTTCCATCACTGGAATGGCACAGCTGAAAAATATTCTTTAAATGATTAAAAACATGGATGATTAAGTACACAAATTGTAAATATTCGACCTGTCGCCAAACATTGCTCCAAACATGTAAAAGCTCTATAGTACATTAGGTTGGGCAAGCTTAGTGTGGTTCGTTAATAAAAACATTTTTTACTGTCAAAATCACTTCAATGAAAAGGTTAAACTCCTTGAAATATGCATTTGCTAGAGAACAAGACATATGCCTTTGTACTGAAATTGAACAAGATGCTTTTCACATTTCAGTTCATTTTGGCATTACATATCTTTGATCCCTCGAAGCCCAGACTAGACAGACCATTCTTTCTAATCACAGTGTTTGAAGGAGATGCCATTGCTGCGAGCGGTTAACTCCAAGTGGATTATCTTCACTAATGACTAAAAGACTTGCCTCTTAAGCCATTCCACCTGCAATCCTCCAACACAAACTCTGTGACTCTGATCCTGTCTTTCTACCCTGTCCCCTCCTGTCTCTCATTACCGGAGGACAGGAAATCTTATGTCATCCTTTGGAACTCAGCCAAAAGAATAAAACTGCTTCACCTTAAGTTTCTTTTTTTTATTACCACACTGCTAGGCTGGTGGAATTAATCAGCTCTTCAGATGACTCCTGCTTTCTCAAACCTGGAGCCAAGAGGAGAAAAGGTAATGCTTAGCATTTTTAAACCAGAGTGTACAATAGTAAACAGATAAATAGTGCTCCCTGTCTGACCTGGCCTGCTTAAACTGACCTCCTGTTGGACCACAGCCACAGAGATGTACTTGGTATTAACAGCACAGTGCAATTCTGGCAGGCTATGCATTCTAAAAATGCACATTGCCAGAATTTTGGCATACTGCCTTTTTCATGCCACTAAATGCAACTGAATCCTTTAGGTTTAATACAGCACATAAAATAAACAATAGTGTTTAGGACAAACTAGAGGAGATTATGCAGACAGGTGGCAACACCATTAAGATATTACATACTACCATGTGATCATTGCAATATTGCAATCCTTTACATACATAATTTCTGCCAAATAAGTAAATGTTATAGAGTTATTTGGGGTTTTGTTATTCATAATTTTATTTTACAAGTGGCCATTAACAGACAGTAGGTAAACCTTACAGAAGGCTAGAGGAAATATTGTAAACAAAATAGAAACAGATGAGAAAAAGAGGGTAATAACAAGAAATTAAACTCTTTAGTTGAGGTTCTTCCACATCGTAAGCCCAAAGTGCTGACAAGGTGTCTTTTTGAAGCTGCTACAGCCAATAAGCAACCTCCGCAGAGATGATCAGGCACAGGCCTCTGGGTTCACCACAGTGTACTCATTAGAGTACAGATATTTCTGATCTGTTCTCCACACACACACACACACACACGCCCACACACGTACCCACACATAAACATGCACACACACGTCCACATCCCTCCATCATCTTTCTCTTCCTGCCCCTTTCTCTTCATTTCCCCTCCTACACTCGCTCCATCTCTCCTTTGCAATTTCCATCTGTTCAAATGAAATATATTTGGCATCCGGAGAATGCCCCTCAGCAATGAGGGACAATATATCTTACAAATATCAGCCGTCCAGCCGTGGTTCATGTAATATTTATAAAGGGAATGTGGCAGTGGGTGATGTCAACAATGTTTACCGTAAACAGGTTGAGCATCCCTCTAAAGTGCACCAGCACCTGCCAACTTTGTGACAGGCTAGGTGCTCGGCCAATCCAGAGGCTCATTTACATGTTACACAGCGATCACGGCTGACCAGATCACATCTGGCATGCTTGTCCAATTAATTAATCATGTGTAAGCGAGGCCAACCTCAGGCTTTGATTACGGCTGCCATATTGTTTTAAAGAGAAGTTGTGTGTGTGGTGGGAGGTTGGCGGACAAGTGGCCAGAAGGACAGTGAGGATTTCTGAAGAAACGACCCTTCAAGTTCTATCTAATATACTGTAGGTGTTAGGTTGAGAGTATTACAAATGGCATGCAAGTTTTGAAAAACAGCTGAAATGTTTTTGCCCCCCCCCCCTCCCAGATGTTTGTGTTTGTTTTGTCTAAAAAAGAATGTAAGATATAAAACAAGAAAAGGAGGACTTGAGTGATCATTACAAAAGAGGTTAAGTACATTTGCTTGACCTCTGTAACTCTGTAGTTTCAGGCTGCTCAAAAAAATCTCTTAAGTCTCTCCAGCTAATACAAAACACTTCTGCTCGCATACTGACTAGGACCAGCAGGAGAGATCATATCACCTTTGTTTTAGCTACTTTGCACTGGCTCTCAGTAAAATTGAGAATTAAATTTAAAATTCTTCTTCTTACACACAAAGCCCTTAATGTTCAGGCACCATCTTATTTACACCATACTGCCCTACTAGAACACTGCGCTCCCAAAATGCAGGGCTACTTGTAGTGCCTAGGGTCTGTAGATGTAGAATGGGAGCCAGAGCCTTTAGCCATCAGGCACCTTAGCTATGGAATCACATCCCTCTTTGGGTTCGGGAAGCAACAAACTTTTCCATATTTAAGAGTAGGCTAAAAACTTTTCTTTTTGGTAAAACATTTAGTTAGGTATGTTTTTTCTTTATGTTGTGAGAAGGCTTATAGTTAGGGCTAGGGTATTTTATGAATTTTTATAAAATGTAAAATTATTTTTCTTTTTGTTTTATACGTATGTATTTTATTGTTTTTAATGTGTGTATCATCGTCATGTGTTGTCAGCTTTTTTATCCAACTCCAACGCATTTTTTATGTGTCTCTGTTTTCTGTGTACTAGACCCACGCTGCTGGTGATTTTACACTTTAAATAAACCTGACTTAACTTGACTTGACTCTTAATTATCATAACAAAAGAATAAACAAGAGTCTACAGCACAGCCATGCTGACATCTCTAATTTTTTATCACTACATAACCCAAAGTACACTTGAGATAGATATTAGTTTTATAGGTATTTGGTCATAAACTAAAGTATTGGACAACTTAAAATTTTGACCCGATGATGGTGCTAGAGAAAAAGTCAAGCGATCATCAAAGTCAGTAGGATTCATCTTCTGGGAACCAGGTGTTGGCATATTTATGTATACCACTGCACTTCCTCCAGCAAGAGTACATGTCTGGTGATTGAATAAATGTGAGCTTAACAAAATTATATAACAAAATGATTAAAGTACTGAATGAGTAATGTTTTTCCTAAACAGAGTGAGCTCTCTATATTGGCATGTTGCACTGAGGAAATACTAGAAGCAAAGGGCAAATCTTCCACTGTGGGTGCCTCAAGCTTCCTCGAGATCTGTCAATAAGTCTGCATGGAGTTAATACTAGACTATGAGTAGCTTCTCCATAGGTGACTTGAGGTACCACAGAGAGTCTACTTTTTGTAGATTTAGTACTTAGTAGTAGTTTTATTACTGTATGAAGTAAACATGTAAGTAAAGTGGTCTTGCAGTATTGTGGTGATTTCATGTTATAGTATGGTAAATGTAGTTTTTTTTAACATTTGACATTTTCAAGAAATGAGTGTTCAATAATATTACTGCAGTTACTTTTTTGTTTCAAACCATGCCAAACTGAAAAGGAAGAGAACCTGACACTTAGAGTAAATTGAATTTGTTAACCTAAATTTAGAACAAGTTATTTAAAAAAGCATTTCAAGGTGAGTATTTTCTCTAACCCTAACTTAACTTCTGGTGTTTGAAGGATTCTTTTATCCCCAAGATTTACAGAACTGGAGTGAATACATTTTCAACATAGCCAGCCCAAGTGCGAATTGGACTTCTAACCCTGACAGTGTTATTACCGTGCTTAAATCACTGAGCTATAGCGTTCCAAGGATATCCTTTGGACTTTAATACTCATACTTGACACTGTGTTTTTTTAGTCACGTGTGACAGGGGCAGTCAAAACATGTCTTCAGTGGGCCCAGAGTCAAACTAGATGCCCACTGTGTTTTGTAAGGTCAGCAGTGTTTGCAAGCAAAACATAAAGGCTTGAGGAGAGGCTGGGGGTTTGAGTCGGTGCCTCAGTCCAGAGTCCCTGTCCCTCTCCAGAGTCTTAACTTGACCCTCACTCTGTGGATCTGTCTGTCACTGCTGTCTGACTTATTCTCTGTGCACTTACTGAAGGCCTCTCAATGATTTTCTGTCTTACAACAATCAGGGACAATCCCACATGCTTGTAATGCCACCTCCCCCTGCAAGCTACTGTATATCTACTCCTATAGAATCTTCCCACCAGTAGTCTTCATAGGGCTATGTTTACACTGCAGCAGAAAGTGCTGTGTGTTTTCACATTCCAGGCAAATTTTGTGCAACTAAATTTCTTTGAAATCATCAAAAGAAAATGTGAATTAATGCACATTTCCATCTACTACTGTTCTGGGAATATCAGGAGTTGGCCACCTCGAGATAAACAGTTGGTGGCACTGATTGTCCAGTTGGATGCCATTGAACTAATATAGAAGCAGAGGCCACAACAAGATGGCATAATTAAACTGCCAGTCCGACCACAAAAGATAAAAAGAACGTGGAAAATGTAATGGAAATATGGCATTTCTGTTTGTTTCATGTATTGATTTGAGGAAGGTTCCATTCTCGGGCCACACAGATCCAACATTTTTTGTCAGCTGCAATTATTTCTTCTGTACGGAATGGAAGCTTTGGTGGATGTCACTTAATGTACGTCATAATTTATTTGCTAAGTCTATTTTTGTTGCAGTTTTGTTTGTCATATTTAGTTTTTTATAATACACCAACTTTTTCACTTCAGCCATCATAAAAACATTTTTGTCACAGTAAGTAAATTACTTTCTTTAATTTATATTTGGGCAAATTCCTTAACACATTCACAACATGTAGGCACATTATTTGTTTGTTATTACAAACCGTAGATTTTTTTTGACTACTGGTAACTTACTGATTTTAAAACTATTTTCTGTATTGTGTGTATGTGTTTTTACCACAATAAACTAACTTACTGAGCCCATTTTGCTCCTGTGTGTGAGATTCTGCTCCACTTACATGGCCTGCTTCCCCTGACATCTCTCTGTTCATCACTCCACATGTGTCTTTGTGTTTCCAAATCAGCGATCAATGTGTAGAGAGGCAGAGCGATGAAGGATGGTAGGGGTTGGAAGTGTGGGTAGATATGTATGTATGTATGTATGTATGTATGTATGTATGTATGTATGTATGTATGTATGTGTGTGTGTGTGTGTGTGTGTGTGTGTGTGTGTGTGTGTGTGTGTGTGTGTGTGTGTGGAGGAGGGGCAAGCAAGGGGGTGGGGGGGGGGCTGCCTGTCACAGCTCTGTCATGTTGATAGACATGTCAGTCGTGACTGAGCGGGAGGTAGAGGGAGAGGGCGGGGAAGATGAGAGATGTGAAATTAAACTGAGAATCTTTAATGCTTTTTTTTATCTTGTATAATCATTCAAGGGATGTTTGTTACCTCTATTGCAATCACATTGCCACCATAGAATCGTAATGCCCATGATGTTAGGTAATTTGGAGGATCTTAGATGTTGAGCAACAATGACTGTGTCTATCCCTGTTCATTTTAATAGACATAATTTCTTCCTACACATCTAACACTAGAACCTAGTATTTGTTGGCTACTTGCATTCCTAAACAGAGTAAAAATACATTTCAATAAAACGTTTCCATCCTTAAAGTACTTATTTAACTGGTACCCTACATTTAATGTACCCTACATTTAGTGTTTACCATAAATACTGAAAGGAAATGTCTTTAAGTTCTTCATTACATTTTCCTAAATTCCACTCAATACTAAGTGTAGGGACTCGGCTGTTGACAGCTGCTGTCCTTGGTGCTGAAGACAATGAAGAATTCACTTGAAGCCTTGACTTACGTAACTGCTTACAAGGCATGTGATATTACAGTAAATATAAAGCTAGAATATGAAGCTTAAATTGTACAAATTCAACTTCCTGTACATTCAGCAGCAACTAATATGAAGAACAAGACTAAGAGTCTTCAGCCGCACTAGTGATTCTGTGAGGCTGCAGGCAAAGCACTGCTTTGAAGTTAATGCAAATGTCAGTATACAGTACCAACACACTTACAGTGAAAATGCTAACATGCTGATGTTAAGCATAATGTGTACAATGTTCACCAGATTAGTTTAGCAAACACAACGTGCAGCTGTCAGTAGTGTAGGTATTTGGTATACCAACATATTAGACACTTTGAAATCTGATGATGGTGCTAGATGAAAAGTCAGTCATTATTAAAAAAATTATTACATCTAAAGACATGTTCTTGTACGAACAAAATTCCATGGGAATCCATCCAACAGCTTCCATAAAAAACCCAAACGTCAACCTCATGGTGGCACTAGAGGAATAGACAGAGGATTACCAAAGTCATTTGGAGTAATCCTGTAGGGACCATGAATGTCAGTGCCTCTAGATTACAATTACTAGAATTGACTCTGACTTGAACCGCCCTTTTTGCAGTTGTAGTCTTGTAGCACCAATATTTAACTGAGTATTGGGAATGTCTGTAGTCAGAACACTGGCCACTCTCACTAAAGGTAATTTTGTAAGTAGTGTATTGAATAATTTCACAAATTCAAGAGTCCTTTGTGGAGCATTGTTGAATGTGTCTGCACCTTTCCAGTGAAATACCAGCCTGTCACTGTGTCAGGTTTAGGGCCTCCAGTAGCCAGATTTCCAGGCAGATAAGGCCACCCCGCACCTCTTGCTCTATTAGTTTGTGTCTGTAGATTTATTTGTAAAAGGCATGGCTGCTATTTCTTACATTCAAATGTTAAAAATCCCAAATGTAGGAAACTGCGACTTGTGAGTGTGTCACCTTTATCTTAAGTTCTTTTTTCATTTTTTAGAAAAATAATATTTTAAGAACCACTATTGGATTTCTTATTAAAGTGCATTTAGTTTGCAGTGCGGCACAGTCACACAACAATGTCCTGTGTCTCTGTGGCACATTAGTTAGTGGCCACCACCGCTGCTGCCTCCTGGAGAGTGAGCATGAATTTAAAAGCTCTTTCTACTCCTCCAGGCCATAAAACTGCACTATTTGTCTGTGGTGCATTACACCCGGCAACGAAGGCATTTCGTGCCCCATCCGTCTCGTCTCTCACCATTGCTTCCCCTCCCACTTTATTATACTTAAATACATCCCTGCATTTGAGACTGGGAATCACAGAGATGATATCGAGTGGGTGCTGCTCCCTCTCTAACATGCCTGTCACGGTGTTCTTAACATATGGTTTCAGATTACATGAGGAGTAATGTAGGGTGCGGCAGAGATCTAAGCCTAACCATCAAATATTTCTTTCTCTATTCTTGCTCTCATACATTCCCTTTTCAAAGTAACAATACTTGTTTGCTTTGTGTTTGTATTTGGCTTTGGTTTTGTCTCAATTTCTTGGGCATTAGATGCACTAAATCAATGTGATGCTTGCCTCCAGTCTGTAATTTGTGTACATATTGTAATTTGAGTATCTTAAAAACAAGGATTGAAGGCATCACTTCCTTCTTTTTTCATCCTTCTCTCTTTCCCTCCATTCCTTGTTTTATATCCATCCCCCTGTCCTGTATTCATCTAGTGTTGAAGATTAAAAGGAAGAAGTACAAAGTTAAGTCTAAATTAAATTCATGCTTCCATGAAATATGGGCGGGAGGAAGGTCAGATTCTGCTGTCTTCTGCCTCTCTGGACAAAAATTAATTAATATTTTAAATACAGAGAGAGAGAGAGAGAGAAAGTGTGTGTGTGTGTGTGTGTGTGTGTGTGTGTGTGTGTGTGTGTGTGTGTGTGTGTGTGTGTGTGTGTGTGTGTGTGTGTGTGAGTGTGAGTGAGTGAGAGAGAGATCGATCACTTGTATCAGATCTCTTGTCGATCACAGCCCCCCTTGGCACGTCTTCAGCTTCATGTCTTCATCTCGTGTTTGGGAAAAAAGAAAGAAGAAGAAATGAATCAGAACGAAGCAGAGGAACAAGAGCCACAGTGTGTTTAGTGGAAGTGTTGACCCATTGATACATCACTGGCTACATTTGGTAGCCTACATACACTGGTCAACATTATTAAGTGTAGCCAGGTGAACCAGAGGTATAGAGTTCAATAGTGTTATGTGGGGTGTAATGTTATGCAATTGCTGGTGGGATTTAATGGGCACTGTTACTTTAAGAGTAGTACATGGGACGGATCGCGCGAGAGGGTAGCGTTTCTGACGGAACACGGGGAAAAACGGAAGTGTCGGCCCTGCGGTGTAGTAAAACGGCACGGGATGTACTTTGGTTTATCGATACAGAGGATATCTCCATAAACCATGGTAAAGTCCTTAAGATCGGCAGATGAAGATTGTACTAGCTAGCGGACCAAGGTAGATGTGTGAAGACCTTGGTGTCCCAGCTGATTCTTGACGATAAAGTATGTATATTTCGTACTTTTCTGCTGACTTAGAGGGGAGATACACGTGAGGAGTTCCTGGTGTGTGTGTGTGTGTGTGTGTGTGTGTGTGTGTGTGTGTGTGTGTGTGTGTGTGTGTGTGTGTGTGTGTGTGTGTGTGTGTGTGTGTGTGTGTGTGCGCGCGCGTTCTGGGGGCACACACTGCACATTAGAACAGTGAGTTACTGATTTCTTTTATAAAACATTAATTCTGAATTTCTGTACAAAGTGTTGGGCAAATTGTATTATGTGTATGGATGCATTTTATGTTTTGTGGAAATTTAGTTTATGAACTTGTGCATTATGTGGCTAAGTGAATGTATTTATATTTGTTTTTTCATTTTCTCTATTTAGAAAAGGCCACTACTGTTGTCTAGACTTGACTAGATTTTGTTGTCGAGATTTAATGTCTAGTCTTCACTGTTGTCTAGATTTTGGTGCCGTCTAGACTTGACTGTTGAATTTAGGTCTAGAGTTCCTGTTTAGAAGTAACTGAATTCTACCAGAGTGAGTGTAAACTAGTTTATGGCAGCTGTTTACATATTGTGGTATGGTTAATGGGTACTATAGTGTACTGTTAAATGAAATAGTTGAGATCAGGTGCAATCAGTAAATGACAAGTGATTAAGTGAGTAATTCTCGTTTTTTGTATAACCTTTAACTGCCTTACATCCTTGACTTTACATTATTAATGCTGTTCTCGTTTGAGTTCAGTCGGGGAATAAAAACCCCATAAAATGTCTTGTGTGTTTGGCCTCATCATTCCTGGCCTGGCCACATAAGCATTATGAAAGCTACTACCAAATCAGAATCAATAATAGAATTTACTTGTTTATTGGCAGACCATAAATCGGAGGCCTCTCACACTCAGCTGTCATAACTAAGGAACCTAAATGCACCGTTAAATTTGCCTGATATGTCATGTTATTTGCATTGCTATTGAATTTCCGTATGATTATTTAACATGATTCCACAAATTGATGCAAGGAGCAGCTACGGGTGTCTTTTTTGAATGCTTGAACCTCTAAACTTCTAGCTCTGCTTTTCTAGTTCACTAGGTCCCTCCATGTGTAATGCAAGAAGTCACTATGTGCTGTGTTTTGGCAAATTCAAAGACCCTTGTATGGTTGGGAAATGAGTGCCGCTGTGATGCAGGCATCTGGGATTGGATCAACTGAAATGCACATGAATGATTCAAACAAGTCACAAGAAAAGGCTTTTGACTGTTGATGGCAGAGTGACAAATATAGAACACAAAGTTTGATGCTTTAAGGAGAAGTGCATTGAGCAGTAGTGTTAATAATCTATCTACAAACCTCATGGTTTATTTTTATATGTACTCATCACAAATTAGTCAGCAGGTAAATCTACACTGCTCAAAAAAATTAAGGGAACACTTTAATCACATTAGCTGTTGATGAACAAAATAGTTCCAAGTTTAAAGTCTTTACTGTGCATTGTATAATTCATTAAGAACAAAATGATCTAACAGCAGTCAATGGAAACCAAAATCACATAGCGACTGAGGGCTGGATTCAAAATCACATTGAAAATCAATTATCACAGGCTGATCCAACTTGTGTGACTTTCATCACGGCAACTCATAATGTGACTCAGAAGTGTGTATGAGACCCACATCCCTATATGCCCTACCGACAACTTCATGGCATGCTCCTGATGAGACGCCGGATGGTGTCCTGGGAGATCTCCTCCCAAACCTGGATCAGGGCATCAGTGAGTCCTGGAAAGTCTGTGGCACTCCTTGGCAATGTCCGATGCACCGATACATAACGTCCCAAAGGTTCTTTGGGATCTAAATTGGAATTAGGTCTGGGGAAAGTGAGGGTCAGTCAATGGCATCAATACCTTTATTATCCAAGAACTGCCTACACACTCATTGTCTGAATGAACAATGCCCAGGCTCATGAAGAGGAACCCAGGGCTCACTGCACCATTGTAAGGTCTGACAGTGGCTCTAAGGATTTCACCCCGGTAACTAACAGCATTCACAGTACTGCTGACTAGCACGTGGAAGTCTGTTTGACCCTCCCCCACACCATGGCTGACCCACCGCCAAACTGTTCAGGCTGGATGATGTTGTAAGCAGTGTAACATTCATCATGGCATCTCCAGACTCACATGTGCTCAGTGTGAACCAGCTCTCATCTGGGAAGAGAACAGGGCACCAATGGTGGACCTGCCAATTCTGATGTTTTCTGGTGAATGCCAATCAAGCTGCACAGTGCTGGGCTGTGAGCACGGATCTCACTAGAATATATCGGGTCCTCATGCTAACCTCATGGAGTTTGTTGCTGATAGTTTGGTCAGAATCATGCACACCACTGGCACACTGGAGGTAATTTTGCAGAGCTTTGGCAGTGCTCCTCTATTTTTCTCCTCATAGTGCTTAAAGTGTAAAAAAAATAGGTGCCACTACTCTACCTTCATGTCCTGGATTAGTTGTCACTTTGTGTAGAAAAGTGGTGAGGACATAAGAGCTCAGATTGTGTGACAATACACTTGGGTCACAAGAACAAGACAAAAAGATATTTTAACTGCATTTTGAAGAAATATTTGAGTGGGGGAAATATGAGTGGGGGGTCTGCATGGCTGCATGAAAGGCAACGGAGTATCTCTCTGCTCTGTCTCCGCCGACAGCGATTACCATGCAGGCAAGAATGGGAACAGGTGAGCGTCACATAGTGCCCAGACAACCTGATATGGAGAGGGGATGGGGGAAGTTCTGGTACACAAGAAAACCTCCCGGTACACCAAAGAGTAAAAATGTATATAGTGCCAGTTCTGCGTCCCGGTGCATACCAGTCCACTTCAAGCACTGCTCCTCACACAAAGAAACAGATACCGGTCCTGCTGCTGGGATGATATACTTCTACAGCCCTGTCCAGCTCTCCTCATGTAAAGACCTGTCTTCTAGTATCTCTTCCGTGCTCCCGAGACTGTGCTGGGAGACACAGAAAACCTTCTTGCAACGGCACATATGGATGTGTCATCCTGGAAGAGCTGGACTACCTATGCAATCTGAATGAGCTACATGTACTGCCTCATGTTACCAGTAGTGACAAGGACACTAGCAAAAAGCAAAAATAGATAACAATCATTCCAAAAAGATAAGGAGAGAAAAATCGTCCGTGGCATTTTTGGGGGTTGTCTTGCTGTTGTCTTTGCTTTAAAAATGTAAAAACTGATTTGAAGAACACAGTTCTTGGAATAATTCTGATACATGTATTGAAACTTAGCAGTGCAGTTATTGCCTCTTATTCACACTCCCATGATGTATATAATTAAATTTGATGTCATTTGATATAAATATATACAATATTGAAATTACAGAGTGAATGGAAAGTCCAACATGCATGTGCATATGGGGCACAATATGAAGTCAATTTGTTAACGTAGGTTCGGGAGTGGGACCACGCCTCAACCACACTTCCAATCACCTGTCAAGGCTATGTATACCCATTCTACTCAGCCTGCCTTGTTCCAGATTGCTCGACCCACCTTCCCTTTACCTTTAGTTCATCCATTAATACCAACACACATCCCCTCATCCTCTATTCCCTACTTCTTCTCTTCCCTTCATCCCCTCATACCTCCTCCACTCATCCCTTCATTCCCTCATCCCTTCCTTTTAAATCAGGGGCACAGCTCGCTCATGTTTCATCTAGGTACCATCTGGGGTGCTTGAAAGAAGTTTGGGTGAAAACACACTGAGTTTCCTCCGCCCATTCTTCTGTACACCCTCCCAGATCAGCCTATCAGACGACATCCTTCTTCAATCAGCACCCTTCCCCTCTATATGCATTAATCCGTCCTCTACAATCCATACATTCCACATTTGCGTGAACCTCTAAATTACATTTTATTTTTATGGTATGGTCCTTGCTAGTGAACCTGCTATTAATCTACTGATTAGTAATTTTAATAGAAATAATCATACTGAGGCATTGAATAGATCAGGGCAACAACCTTCATGCTCCATAGTGAGAACTGGAACTGCTATTATTTGGTGAGGGGATATAATACACAGCACATTATTCTTTGGAAATCACTCTCTGATTTTCCAGACGTTTGGGTGCAAGTTCACTAATTTAACAGTTTTTACCTTGTTGCCTGTATTCCCATTCGTCACAGTCTATTTGAGTGGCCTATTGTCTTCAGAATATAATGACACCAGTCCTGCGTAAGAAAAAGGTCAAGCTTGAAAGTGTCTGTTACTTTGACTGGTTCTGTTTTCATAAATAAAAAATAGATTTTCACAGCTGATCAAATGTAGATTGCTGTTCTACACAAAAGCAGTGAATTTACTTTCCCCTCAGAGATCTTACATCACACAGACATTGTATAAGAAGCTTTGTTGATGCAAAGCATGTCTGCAAAATGATAACTCCATTAAATTACACAAGGGAACCTGCAATTAGAAATTCAAATTCAAACTCTGTGGGAAGCTAATTTCAATGGAAGTTCACAAGGAGATGCGCTGTGCTGTAAAATTAAGATTCAAAATGCAAAATCCTTTATTTACATGGCAATTATTGTACGCTGAGTTTGATTGTAGAGCTGTCAAATGCTGAACCTGATTTGTCAGGGTTTTTTACTACTGATACAAACAGTGTCGATAATCCTTAGAACATTTGGAGATGAGCCAAAACATTAGTACATGATGGCTCAACATGAACTATGTGGAAGAGTTAAAAGCTGCACCCCAAAAGAGTTTAAGATATAAATACACCCATGATAACAGAGCACCACATCCTGCCTGTGCAAGTGAGATATTAAACACTGACCAATTGTGTTATGTGACATTATGACTTGAACAACCAAATTTAACATTCTCGGCCCACAGAAAATTACTTGAAGCTGTAATATAAACTCCCTGCCTTCAACTATATGTTTCACAATGTGTTGTCATTTGTTCCCTCTCATTGTTGTTTGGACGTACAACATACGAAGTTTCCAAGTGCAGCTTTAATAGTTAAACAATACTAACTGTAACTACAAGGTCAATCCAAGCAGCATAAAAAGTTTTCATAGACAGCAGTTCAAGTGTCAAAGTGTAGTGTGAACTACAAAAAACATGCACATAAATCACTGACATAGAAATAGTGCTCAAATGTGAAACCAAACAACTGAGAACTGCAGGTGCACAATTAAAACAAGACAATGATTTGCAGCAATTATCTTTGATTACCCTTCCCCCTCTCACTGACGAGACAGACTATCACTAATCACTGTGCTAGATCCAAACTTTTCCAAGTGCCGACAATTACAGTGACTGTCTGAGAAAGACGAGGTACTTTACTAGTTTGTAATTTGTTCTTTTTTTTTTATTTAACCTGGAAGATCAGATATGAAATGAATATATCTAATAAGCTCACCAAGCACAACAGTTGAAAAAGCATGTAGCCACAATGTACTGTGTGAACAATTATACAATAAGAATTATACAATTTCAGCTGCACTGATACTGTACGTAGCCTATTCAATAGAATGTGTTATTACTAACTAAGTTTTATGCAGAACATGAACAGTTCAATAAGCTTACACTGAAAAACTGATTCTTTAGGGTTCTATATACAGTGCGTACGGAAAGTATTCAGACCCCTTTAAATTTTTCACTCTTTGTTTCATTGCAGCCATTTTCCAAAAATCAAAAAAGTTCATTTTATTTCTCAGTAATGTACACTCAGCACCCCATCTTGACAGAAAAAAACAGAAATGTAGAAATTGTTGCAAATTTATTAAAAAAGAAAAACTGAAATATCACATGCTCATAAGTATTCAGACCCTTTGCCGTGACACTCATATTTAACTCAGGTGCTGTCTATTTCTTCTGATCATCCTTGAGATGGTTCTACACCTTCATTTGAGTCCAGCTGTGTTTGATTATACTGATTGGACTTGATTAGGAAAGCCACACACCTGTCTATATAAGACCTTACAGCTCACAGTGCATGTCAGAGCAAATGAGAATCATGAGGTCAAAGGAACTGCCTGAAGAGCTCAGAGACAGAATTGTGGCAA
>NC_060154.1:11969866-11982388 GCF_021292245.1 Micropterus dolomieu
TACCATCCAACCTGACAGAACTGGAGAGGATCTGCAAGGAGGAATGGCAGAGGATCCCCAAATCCAGATGTGAAAAACTTGTTGCATCTTTCCCAAAACGACTCATGGCTGTATTAGATCAAAAGGGTGCTTCTACTAAATACTGAGCAAAGGGTCTGAATACTTATGACCATGTGATATTTCAGTTTTTCTTTTTTAATAAATTTGCAAAAATTTCTACATTTCTGTTTTTTTCTGTCAAGATGGGGTGCTGAGTGTACATTACTGAGAAATAAAATGAACTTTTTTGATTTTTGGAAAATGGCTGCAATGAAACAAAGAGTGAAAAATTTAAAGGGGTCTGAATACTTTCCGTACCCACTGTAAATATCAAGATTCTATATAGAACCCAAAGGTTCTATGCAAATCTGTAAGACAACAAATAACCTTTAATTAAAGGGTGCTTAAATTCATACTGAAAAAAATAACCACTACATCAGAATTAATCTTTGATTCTGTTTGTTGAAAAACAAGATACTGGCAATTAAATAATTAAGATTGTGTTTCAGACAATAAATGCATAATAAAGCCTTGCACATAAATACCAATATATACTAAAAAACTATATACTGCATATAATATATACAGTATATAATGCATTTACTATAACTGCTATATACAGTATAGGCTAAAAGTATATAGCCCTATGCTTTCATTGTTGTTGTATGTGTTTACATGTACAATTGTGCTTATTGTGATCTCTTTCATCTATTATGAGCACACTCAGGCAATAGCTATATGCACATACTGTTACTAATCAGGACTAACATAGGTCAAAATGATTTAACTTAAACTATAAAGGTCCAAGACTTCATAATCAAAAAGTAAATAATACAAATATAAAAAAAAAAAAAAATTAAAAACCTTCTAGGCTTACACCTCGTTTACTTTACACCACATGTAAATTAAGATTGCATCATTCATTTGCTGATTCAGTGCAACTACATTCTCCCGATCAGCAGGTCATATTGACGGTAAATTTGATGACATGACTGACTGATCAGTGAGTCAATGCTATGTTTAGTGCAAGGTGGGAGAAAGCAGAGCCCACACAAAGTACCATTTATCTACTAGCCAGTCACTGACATAAAAAGCTCTTCAAATTGTGCATAAACAGGAGGGTCCTGCCAATGAACTAAAAGGTGGGAACAAAGTCTTGTAGACTTTTTTAAATGGAAATATGGTTTTCATCATGGTGTTTCAACCAGGTAAGTGGCAAGTGTCTATAATGTTAGGCCTACCTTTGCTTTTTGTAAACGAACGTTACAGTACCATTAGCTGTTAACCAAGCAAACCTAGGTATAAACGTCAGTTAACCAAATGTTCTAGCCCCCTCTTTTGGGGGGCTAAAAACATCGCCCAAAATGTCAGAGATTTGGCTTTTGCCTTCTACAGTTGGCATTCATTGTATGCATTTTTGCATTGCTTTGACCAGTACCGGCACTATTCACAAGCTGCCGGTACGTTATTCTTGGTCAGAGTAGGGAGAAAATTGGGTGCTTTTTTTATCCAAGTGTGTACACAAAGTTGCTAATCAGTGCAACTTTTTGTGAACTGACCAATCACAGCCTGGATGGGGCAAGACATTAAAAAGGTTGACATCGTGCTACAACAAACACAATAAGCAAAAAAAACTGACAAACTGACATTTATTTTCAACATTATGTAGTATTTTTATCCTAAAATAACAGCTTCAAAATCATTTTGATGGTACGCTGACTTGCCTGCTATATGTAAAACTGGAATCCTGCGCACAAAACCTTTCACACCTTGCGGTAGTTTTTGCCAAACTTGATAAACAAATATTCCTTTTACAGTAAAAAGAACTTCTTTTTTTTGCCCAGGTTCTACATACTCACTTTGAATCAATTTTCAAAGTGCAATTATTGACAGAGCTGATGAAATAGTAACAGGAGTGATTCATCACTGTCGTGGCATCATTACTGCAATAATTTAACTGAGCATGGGTCATCAAAACAAGCCCTAGCAAACCAGAATCCATTCATCGTTTCACTGTCACTCTCTCGCCTGCTAATTTAAAGTGAGAGCAGAGTGGCACTAATGTTTTTCTGTGAGCATCATCAGCTTCTGGATAACCATATCTGATTGGTTGCGAGATTTATTTATTAGTGTACTGGGGGAATGGACTGTTTGCTTGATTGATTGACTGATGGGTCGCAGGCAGGATTGGTTGTTTAGTGTTATGAGGTGTAACATGCAAGGACGTTTTCAAAATAAGTAAAAAAGGATTCTGCAATGACATTCGATTGCAAATGTCATACATTAATTTGTTAACAAAACTTTAAAATAAAAATTAGCAGAGGACGATTGTTTATTAGCATGAAATATTTTTGGTGATTGTTCCACTTGTACTTGACCTGCTTCCACTTTAAATGTATCCATGAAGACTCATGGGAAGCTGCTTTTTATTGTGTATTGTGTATTATGTCATATTCAAAGTTGGAAGAAAAAATTATCATGTTTTTGTTCTAATACACCATTCAAATTTTAAATACTAATTTACGTTAATAGTGTAGACAGTAAAGGGTGAATCTGAGCATTAACCACAACCAGCTGTTATTACAACACAAACATACAAATACCCAACAGCTATTTAAAAGTACAATAGGATTTATTTAACCTTAGCCCAAATCAATGATTAACAACTTCAGCTAATGAACTGCTATCATCTATTCTGAGCAAACAAAGCATACATCAATCAGCAAGCATACATGTGTAGGTGTGTGCATGTGTGTGACAATAGAGGGGGAAGCAACAGGGAAAATAGCGGACGAGAACATGTGGATGGCTCGTCACACAATGATTCAAAATGGTAGGCCCGCAAAGCTCAACACTTTAGACCCAAAATGGCGGAGACCTTTTTCCTGTCCTCACCAAAATGGTGTGGAACACAGCTGGAGTTTAGGCTACAGCTGTGGCTCATATTGCCAAAGAGGTTGCAGGGAAAGGACTTGCTGCTTACTGAACACCTCACCAAGATTGTTGTACACATGAGGACAAATCTGAGGGTTCAGTGACAGCTGGGTTAGTAACATTTTCAGCAGGAGCCAAAGCAGACTGAAGACACAAAGAATGGCAAATATTGCTCCAACTCACCACTTTGCACAAGGGCCAGTCAATGTGGGTATTGTGTTTATTTAATCAAGGCACTCCCAAAACTATAAAAGCATTAGGAGGGAATGACAAAAAAAATGGATGACTTTACAATGATTTCCAGCAGGGAGTAGATTCAGGGACTTAAGCTGATGATACACAGAGCAACTTTTAGAGCAATCGTGCATGGTAATGAGTAAAGATTACTACCGTAATCCCCTTCCCCCACCACTCCACCACCCACCGTGCACCGCTGCTATTCGTTCAAAACATATTCGAACTTGCCACTAGTAACATTGCCCAGCAACATTGCTCAAAAAGTTGCCCTGTGTATCATCAGCTTTAGTCCAGCGGCAACTCAAGCTTTGCAGCGAGTGGTTCAAGAAGCTGCTCAGGCTATATGCCTGCTAGCTCACCAGATTGGAATCACGAAAACTTTCATCTGCACCAAAGTCTACCAAAGCACATGAGTGAGAGCTGCTGGTAAACAAACAATAATTTGACATTTAACTGCATGTGTGTTTGGGGAGAAGAAGAAACTGTGGATTGACTCACCAGAACCCCGACTGAGACTGATGAGCCTTCACTTTTAACTGAAGGGGACAGGAAACCAGAAAATTGACAGGCTGGCCACAGTATATGCAAACCCCAGCTTTTACTCTTCTTTGGAGTTCGGCCGGAGTGAGATGGTTATGGCCCACTTGCATAGTTTTGTCCTCTGAAGACAGATTGCTGAGCTGCAATACCAGACGAGGAAACCACAGAACTAGTGATGTGCAGATCGATCCTAAAGTATCGATATTTCTGATACCAACGTTTCCTGCTGTAGGATCGATAATCCTATAAAAGGATCGATATCTAAACTCAGTCATTTGGAGTGAGGATGGTCTAATTATACTCGGTTGATAGGAACTACTTTTTTACGCCTGTCAAAGTCATGCTTGCGCTACGGCTCTGTGACGGAGCTTCTTTGTAGTGAGCCGCTGCAGCCCTTTACATTTCCCGCCATTGAATACTGACTATGGCTGACTGTAAAAACAGTCACGTCTGCCTGTATTTTAGCTGTGAAGGTAATAATGTTTGCTCTGTGTGATATGTGTGCAAAGACAGTGAAATACTTTGGCAACAACGCAAACTTCGCTAAACATCTGAGATTAAGTCTGTCACAATAATAGGATGTAATGAAGCGGCAGTTCTGAGCAGGATATTTATATTATAATTAAAGAATATGACAGTAGAAATAAAATATGTAAAACGTATTGGTATCAGTATCGGCAATACCAGCCTGGTTATTACTTGGTATTGAGGCTTTTATCCAAAGTGACTTACAATTGCTATATATCAGAGGTCGCACGCCTCTGGAGCAACTAGGGATTAAGTGTCTTGCTCAGGGACACATTAGTGGATGTGTCACAGTGGGGAATTGAACCTGGGTCTTTCCAAAACATTTTATTTTTCTAGATGATTTCACTGATTATGAGATGTTGAATTTGCATGTCAAGTAACTTTATGGGTTAGACAAGATTGCTTTATCCTTCACACTGTCTGCACATTGCTAGGCTAAAGGTTTATGGCTTATGGATGATTTACAATACATGAGCAGGAGTTTTCATACCAGGACTTTTCACAGGGTACATGGCTTTTGATGGATACATATCTGCTGCTACAGGAATCAAAGTTTCTCTATACACCATATCAACTTCCACAGCACATCACCCACTTTTAGTCCTAGCAAAACAAAACAACAGCATGTGTGTTGCTTTCTCCCACAATGCCTCCCTCAGATATGTAAACAACATAGACACAACACTCAGCCCACCTCCTTGGACACAGCACCCTGTTGGCTGGCTTACCACCATTTTCTAGCTACTAAATGTCAACGCAAAAGGAATGCTGTGGTTTATGAGCACCTGGATAGGGAACAAAGAAATAGAAAAAAACTGTCTGGGAGAGAGGGAGAAGAAGAAGAAAAAAAAAACATTAAATTAATCCTTTAAAAGCCTTTTAGCAATATTGCCCTCCCACGGCGATCTGGTAGCACACACAGACCACTTCCCATCATTTAATTCCAGCTGAAATTTAATTTAGTCCAAGAGCAATTCATTTTGTTAAATGAGTAAGCCACCCCAAACCACCACCACCCCAACATGCATATATATGCAGCACACAGTCTTGTGTTATGCACAGACACATCCTTAGATGATTCAGTGGCAACTCTGTGTCCATTTTATTTTTGGACTATGTATTTAACAGAGCGAATGACACGCAAGTTTAACTAACACCCACCAATACCAGCCCCTCCCAATCACACAGAGATGCTCAGACAGACTCACACACACAAAGTTTTGTTGTGTGAAAAGGTATGATGATGCACAAAGAGGACTTCTTAACTTCTGCACTTTAACCATAGGGTTCCTCCACCTTTACTGTGTCCTCAGAATATGTTGTTGGTTAATTTGCTATCCTTCATTTTCTCATTTTCCAGACATTCAGTGTGATAGCCATGTTCATTGATTTGCCTTACAATACAGGTGCAAAGTCAAGGGTATGTGATGTTATGATGTCAATACTATAAAGACTCACAGTAAAGTCACAGATCAGAAAAATAGAAATAACTTTGCTTGGTAGAACAGATTATTTCCAGTCATGCTTTAAATCTAAGCTGCAGCTCTAAAGAAATAATACATTTGTCCATAGAAGTGGAAGTATTTACATCAAGATAAGCTCTCTTTACAGCATATAGGCACACTTGTACTAATATGAATGAGAAACTTTTAATGGGCTGTCATTAAAACTGTTCATGTGCAGCATACACTAGATAATATGCAAAGGCAAACCAGCTTTGTGTGGCCCAAACAGCTCCTTGATAGCAAAAATGATCTGATTGGCTGTAAGCCATATTTCTTCTAAGCGCCCCTGTGACAGACAGTAGTTTGCAATATTTTAGGAGCCCTGGCCTTTTTATATACCACCTGGTGAGGAAATTTCCACATCAAACACTTCTCTTGATGCCTCAAGAAGCTGGGCTTGCAGCTGACCCCCCCCCAAACAAACGCGCACAAACACGCACACACACAAATACGCGCGCACACACACACACACACACACACACACACACACACACACACGTGCAGACACCCTGCCCTCCACACCAGCTGATCAAAGCCCCTGTTTGAAGCTTATCCATTGGGAATCCCTTACAGGCAGCTCCAAGACCCAAGATGCCAGTGTTTTCTGTTGTACAATTTCCTGTGCCACCTAACCTCAGATGATCTAAAGTAGAAAATGTCAGAGACACACGGTCACACTTTTGCAACCATGTTAAGTAACAAAACTTTATCACTTTCAGTGGATAATATGTAACAAGTAATTAACATTGTTTTCCTGTAGAAAGATTAACCAACAATAGTTTTGTCCCCCTAACCCATTATAGTGAGAATTTGCTTTACATTTACATTTTCTCAGTTTAAAGTCAATTCTTTGCCAAAAAGACTTTATAGTTGTGGCTGTTCTTGCAGGAGCAAGAGCTGGCGCAAAGACAGCATGTGCTGCTGTGATCTTGTTAAATTGTATTTGTTATGTTGTATTTGTGGGAAAGGACTGAAGTGGATGCTATCTTTTAATCATGGTTACCATTATTATAATAGTATCAGAAGACACATACTACTATATACCTCTTAACATTCCTGTAAAATTCATGCAAAACGCCCATTCAAGGCGTATCCAAAGTAAATTGAATGTAGCTCTTGAACCATTTGGAGTATATGCATGTTTTTGATAACACTCTGGAATGTCTAACCCAAAAGTCAGAATGATTGTAAGTGCTACTGGAATTGATTAATATAAGTTTAAAACACACTAAAACTAATATTTTTCATTTCTACTTGAAAATGCTTGTTAACAAATGCATGCAGACAACTATAGCTGGGACTTATTAGCTGGAATACACTGTAGGGCCACAGCATAAAGCCTTACATAGTCCAAGTTTAAATTTCATACCAATACCATGAAAAATCACTATTTTACAAAGGTTTTCCTAAGTGTATGTCTTAGCGTAGTTTTTCTAAACCAGCACTGCCCCTTGGCGGCAAGCGGATACTGCTGCATCGCTCCGTATTAGCCGATAGCTTGACGCAGAAGGTTTTTTTTGCTGGTAGATCATGAACTTCCTACTTAAAGCTGGATATTGTTATTTTCATAATTTTATTGGCTACAAGTGCCAGTCATTGGCACAATTGCTTGCAATTGGCTTGGCCTACCCACAAAATAATAGGGGCTGGCCCTTCCTTACAGCGCGGGCTCTCGTTGGCTATTGTAGGCTGTGAAAGAGACATGTGAGCTCCTATTGGGTCAGATTTGGTGTCACTTGAAAGGTTAGAGTTCAGCGGCTAATTTAAATACAAGAGATCGTAGTTGTTTACATTATCTGTGTCCGAAATCACCCAGCTCGCCATTTTGTAGTGTAGTGTAATGTCTTGCCTCTCTGTCGAAGAGGAATGTGGTTGCCGTGATTCAGGAGGTTATTGTACTGAAAATTTCCGAACAAATCTGCCTCATTTCAGCACAGTGGACACCTCCCCTGCACTCTGGTATTTGTAGTGATGTTTTAGGATTTTGACAGTGACAGCACTGGCCATGCTCCTTATAAGTTTCTCTTTGACTTATGTACTTTGCAAGAAAAAAAAAGTCTAGGTGACACAGTCCAACAATCCATGCTGGTACTTCAAACTGCTGCGTCCAGGCACATGCAACACAGCCGCAGCAGCAGCAAGTGTGTGTGCGTGTTGGAGAGAAGCACATAAAGAAAACTGGTGAATTTAATATGTTGATATGGAAAGAAATCAATTTACGGAGCTTTAAATTAAGTAGGTTAGGTATTTACTGCATCTAATCTTATCAGTTGTTAAACCATTCACAACGAGGAAACAAGGCACATAAATTTGCCAATATAGGGTTCATTCCTAGACACAAACACAGTTTGTGTGTGCGCATGTGCTTCATAACTGGAGCACAAGGGCCCATCATAACAGCCTGCACTGGATTCCATTGTTAACTATCTTACTAATGCCTATTGCATATTTTAACTCTGCCCACTGATGGATAACTTGCTGCTTGTGGGGCTGAATCTGGCAGTAGACCGACCAACTAAAATATCATACTGTCATACACTGCTGGAAAACTGCCTGTGAAGGCTTTTGCAATAATTATTTGGCACTCAATACTTCCCGAGGCTTTTGAAAGATGATTTATTTTCTCTTAAATCATAACATTTGTTATTAATACCTGGAATGTACTCTGTTGCACAATGTTGAACTAACCTGAGACTCTACATCAAAATGTCACAAATTCTGAAGTCTGAAGACTAACAGCCTTTGGAAGAAACATGGCAAATATGGTCCACAGATCATTCAAAATGTTTGTTATGTAACACTGAATCGGTTACTCAGCTGTGGTCAGCTCAATGCGGACTGAGCCAAGAGTGCTACTTTTTACCCTAGTGCTGAGCTCTGAGGTCTTTGCTAACTGGGTTGGAAAACACACTAATGGTGAGTGCAAAGAGGAGTGGGCCAACACTGGTCCCAATATCCATGGCTTTAGCAGGGTTTGGAGGTGTGTGTGCCTGTGAGTGATTACTTGGTGGGGGTCAAGCTTCTTAAATTGGACAATTTGGGCAATAAGATTTAGATTACAGGGTTCTAAATATGGTTTAAATTAGTGTAATGGTTGAGGTTAATTTTAGTTTGGGGTTATTGTTATAGTTAGCCCGAGTTTAGGTTAACGTAAGGTATGTATAGGTAAGAGTGTCTTCTGAATGTTCTCTATGAACAAGTATAGAATTATAAATGTGTTTTGCACTTACAAAAGCCTTGGAGTGTAAAGTCTGGTCAGTGAGGTTCACCACCTGTGCTGTTAATCATGGTTGTTACCCCTGCAAAGTGCCAGGTGATGCATTCAGAGCTTCCGCTGCTTCATTGATTGCTTGCCTTTAATGAATGGAATCTTTGGCATTTTAGGCCATGTCCTCACTAATGTGAATTCATTTTAAAACATTGCTTACAGGCCAGAAGTTTCCCTCCCTCCTTCAGGTGTGGTTGAATGGATAAACAGCTCTGATATGCTCTGCTTGGTGCTTAGGTGTTTTATTATAGCAATATTATGAAAATCTCTCCTCTGTCTCTGTTGGTAGAAGCATGAAAGTGGTTATTTGGTAGATGGTCTTAAGTGCTAGCTTCTAAACAAGACTAACTGTCATTCTTTGGGGTCACTGGTTCGTAGTGACTACATGGGTGTACAAGAGAACAGAGACAAATTGTGTCGCCATCACTATCACATCAGCCACTTTTAGCTACCAAGTCTAGCAACACCTGTGCACTTTCTCCACAATTATAATCCTGTCTTCACTTGGATCTCCAGTTTCACAAGAGGACAGTAGATGTCAGGGAATGGTAAAAAGCTTAGATGGTAAGCAATTAGTCACCTTTTCATTTTCAATTTTCACTGCCAAAAATGGTAATAGCTATAGATTGTCATATATTCAAAGATCAGGTCAGCCACTGTTCTTTTACGTTTTTTTTACTACTTTATAGTTTTGAACAGGTGCTTATGTGCACAATTGAAAATAAAAGTTACTCTTTAATAATCTCTTAACATTCCAACGGCCCGCCCACGGGCCGTCACGTCCTGGCGGCAGCTTTCAGTATGTGCACACTGCTATGTTAACTTCATACTATGATACAGCGTTTGAAAGCTAAAATCCTCGTGATTCGACCAATGCAAACCATTTCAAGATACAAATCACCACAGCAGGTACAATCAGCGTTTCTGTCAGACCAGCCAGTACAAGCAAAATTATATTCTTATATTCCAACAAAAATGGTCTTGTTACCTTGTCAAAGGTCCAGATGATCCAATCCAGTAAAAATATTTAGTCCAAACCACATAATTCCATTAATAAATCCCCAGGGACTGTTGCCGCATTGTTTCATATTTGCCGGCAGATGTGGCTTGTATGTCATTATAACCGTTATAATGCTGATTTCAATGTAAACTACGATAGCTTGTATTCAAATTAGCCACTGAATTCTAATCTTTCGAGTGATACCAAATCCGACCCAATAGGAGCTCACATGTCCTTTTCACAGCCTTCAACAGCCAACGAGAGCCCGCGCTGTAAGGAAGGGCCAGCCCCTATTATTTTGTGGGTAGGCCGAGCCAATTGCAAGCAATTGTGCCGATGACTGGCAGTTCGTGTAGCCAATAAAATTCTGAAAATAACGATATCCAGCTTTAAGTAGGAAGTTCATGATCTACCAGCAAAAAAAACACATTTGCGTCAAGCTACGGAGCGATGCAACAGCAGCCGCCTGCCGCCAAGGAGCAGTGCTGTTTTAGAAAAACTACGTTAAGACATACACTTAGAAAAACCTTTGTAAAATAGTGATTTTTCATGGTATTGGTATGAAATTTAAACTTGGGCTAGGTAAGGCTTTATGCCGTGTCCTGTGTTTTCCATCCAGCATTTTCAAGTAGAAATGAAAAATATCAGTTTTAGTGTGTTACTTATATTAATCAATTCCAGTAGCACTTACAATCATTCTGATCTTTGGGTTAGATCAAAAATCAAAGTTTAAAAAAAAAACATCATAAAAGCTACTAATAAAGTGGCATGGAATTTAAGTGATTAAATTTAGTCATGCATCCCAGACATGAGAGAGATGTGGTCAATCTCTGTATCAATTAATTGTTCCCTTCTTCTTCTACTACAGGAGAGTTTTATGTTGGGTGGGGGTTTTTTTGTTTTTTTTTTACAAGATTTGCCAAGAGGAATTATACTAAAACATTCATCTGAGCAAGTGCTTTGATACTATTACAAGTACAGAGCTACTAATTCTACAAGAACATTAAGTACTGCAGTACTGCACCAAAACATTTCGGGTAACATTATTGCCAGGACTATGACTACTCAAAATATTTACTGTAATAATTCGTGACAATCACTGGGCTCAGCATTCAGGTATTATCTAAGTCACTGTTATTGCTACTACCCCACTGCTACTGTGTTGTTCCACTAAAAACTGCCCTAAGAAAAATGTTGTTTTAGTTTTCAGATATCAGAATATGTAAAAAGAAAAATAAATGTGGAGAAGCCACTTAAAGCTAAGTCTCCCGCTCCTATAGTGCTAATAAAGAACAGCTGGAAGATAAGAGACTACCCCAATATTGATTGCATTAGCATTAAGAGGGGTATTTTTGTAGTTCTTTGTATATGTGCTGACTATAGCTTTCAGTCACAGCTGAGGTGAACAGCTGCCTCTGAGGCTGTAATGGAAAGGTTATAACCCTGAGGTAAATAAAAAGCCCTTTTGAAAATAATTTAAAGTGATACATTTACACAGTTTGTCATATTGGATCTCATCAAAGACATTTCCCACCACCCCTTACAAAAAGCTTTCAGGAAAAAAATGGAGCAAAAACACATAGCTTGAGTGATGACCTTATTATTATCGTTTTAATGTAACAGTTATTTTGGTTTTGTGGCGTTTGACCTTTTAGTCCTCTAAATACCCATGTAGACTGCCTATAATAGAGGGGTTGGTAAGTAGTTTTATGGTGTATTGAGTTTTCGCTAGTGTGGAAAGTCAGAAAACATTTGTTTTATGACACAAAAGAGGGATTTCTTTACCAAAAACTTTAAGACTTTCAGTACAAATGAAGGCAATACTTAACAAATACAGTAGGAAATAACATCTACCAACTGTGTCATGTGTTTGCCGTACAGGGATCATAATCTAACAATGACATAATGCTGAAAAATGCTACTTGTAGCACCTTTAAAATCACTTCAAACATACAGTGGGTACGGAAAGTATTCAGACCCCTTTAAATTTTTCACTCTTTGTTTCATTGCAGCCATTTTCCAAAAATCAAAAAAGTTCATTTTATTTCTCAGTAATGTACACTCAGCACCCCATCTTGACAGAAAAAAACAGAAATGTAGAAATTGTTGCAAATTTATTAAAAAAGAAAAACTGAAATATCACATGGTCATAAGTATTCAGACCCTTTGCCGTGACACTCATATTTAACTCAGGTGCTGTCTATTTCTTCTGATCATCCTTGAGATGGTTCTACACCTTCATTTGAGTCCAGCTGTGTTTGATTATACTGATTGGACTTGATTAGGAAAGCCACACACCTGTCTATATAAGACCTTACAGCTCACAGTGCATGTCAGAGCAAATGAGAATCATGAGGTCAAAGGAACTGCCTGAAGAGCTCAGAGACAGAATTGTGGCAAGGCACAGATCTGGCCAAGGTTACAAAACAATTTCTGCTGCACTTAAGGTTCCTAAGAGCACAGTGGCCTCC
>NC_060154.1:11982488-11991337 GCF_021292245.1 Micropterus dolomieu
AAACACCTGAAGGACTCCAAGATGGTGATAAATAAGATCCTCTGGTCTGATGAGACCAAGATAGAACTTTTTGGCCTTAATTCTAAGCTGTATGTGTGAAGAAAACCAGGCACTGCTCATCACCTGTCCAATACAGTCTCAACAGTGAAGCATGGTGGTGGCAGCATCATGCTGTGGGGGTGTTTTTCAGCTGCAGGGACAGGACGACGGGTTGCAATCGAGGGAAAGATGAATGCGGCCAAGTACAGGGATATCCTGGACGAAAACCTTTTCCAGAGTGCTCTGGACCTCAGACTGGGCCGAAGGTTTACCTTCCAACATGACAATGAGCCTAAGCACACCGCTAAAATAACGAAGGAGTGGCTTCACAACAACTCCGTGGCTGTTCTTGAATGGCCCAGCCAGAGCCCTGACTTAAACCCAATTGAGCATCTCTGGAGAGACCTGAAAATGGCTGTCCACCAACGTTTACCATCCAACCTGACAGAACTGGAGAGGATCTGCAAGGAGGAATGGCAGAGGATACCCAAATCCAGATGTGAAAAACTTGTTGCATCTTTCCCAAAACGACTCATGGCTGTATTAGATCAAAAGGGTGCTTCTACTAAATACTGAGCAAAGGGTCTGAATACTTATGACCATGTGATATTTCAGTTATTCTTTTTTAATAAATTTGCAACAATTTCTACATTTCTGTTTTTTTCTGTCAAGATGGGGTGCTGAGTGTACATTACTGAGAAATAAAATGAACTTTTTTGATTTTTGGAAAATGGTTGCAATGAAACAAAGAGTGAAAAATTTAAAGGGGTCTGAATACTTTCCGTACCCACTGTAAATTGTATTTGACTTAATTTAACAGTGTCTGCACATCACAAATAGTTTGCCAAGCTGACAGTGGCATTTGAGCTCAGCCCATATAGAGTATACTGCCTATTGATTTACCTACTCATCTGCTAACCGCCCCTGTGGTCTCAACAGTCTCTGACCCCATGTGAAGGTCATCCACTCTCCTATTGGATGACTCGCCACACAGCCAGCCGGTATCGGCCTGGCCCAGTGCCTGCCTTTGGGCTCGCAACCCCCCCTTGCTGGGTTGAGGCCAGACAGAGGTGTGATGACTGTTGGCAACGTGCCCCTATTCCCCTCTGCAGTTTGTCAGAGTGTGTCTCGGAAAGGGTCGGAGAGTGTCAACATTTTTGTGATGGCACAGGTGAGTGCAAGTCTGTGTGTGAGTTGGAAAAAAAGAGTACATGATTTGATTTTGAGTCATCTTATTTAATTATAAAAAGCAATTTACAAACATGTGCAGAGCTATTGTTACTTCGTGCCTCTCAGCATGGAGGGTAAGGTGATGAGTCTCACAAAAAGTGGAAGACTGTGTTCTCAGTTGGAGGTCAGGGTGAAAGTGGTGTTTGTGAGATACATGTTGGCACCTCAGAGACCTGAGCTGTGAAAACAAAGCTATGTTGACTGAGGACTAAGTCAAGTCTATTGTATTTACATCAGAAAGTGGAACATGTTTTTCACAAAGTGCTTTACAGTGACCAGAGGCCACAGGTGTCGACAAAAATAAAAGTTAACTGATATAGCTGCTGTAAATGATACAGTATGCCAGCTGATGTCCAACTTGTAGAGGATCTGACACATACAAAGCCAAAGAGCAGACCACACTTTCCCTGGTTGCATGTTGCTACAGGTACTGGTGATGAAAATGAACGAACTGTGGCACTGAGTTTAAAGGCTTATCATCAGACACAAAAACACAGCAGTTTATCCTCCTTCAAGGCAGGGTTTTAGAGCTCTGGAAAAGTTAATTGCAGTAATATGTGGGTGTAGTGTAATTGTGATGCTACACATAGAAGGTATTCTACTTAGAGTGCAAAGTTGAATCTAAATAAAGTTGTTTGCGGGACAACTGTGTTTTATTTTGGAACCCTGTGTTATGGTACTCCTCCTGCCCACACAGAGGTGTTACTGAAATGAATGGGACAATGCATTTTTAGACACAGTGCAGTTTTTGCAGGCTTTTACATGCCTAATCTGCTCAGTCTGCAACAACAGCATGAAAGCTCTTCCTTTCGTATATAAAATGTTAAGAAGACAGGTAAATTACATCTTGTCATCCAAATCCAAAAAACTGTAAATGCACAACTAGCAAAACAAAAATACAACCTAGTGTAACATTTGTTCAACATACTATTCCTGCTTTAGAGGCGATTACACTAACAATATAATTAATGTTGGTATGAGTTGTAACATTAAAGTATTTCTAACCTTTTGCCTGTAAACCCACTAATTAGTGATTGCATGTTCCTTTTCATTTTGTGTAAACTGACCACCATAGAGAACAAGCCAGGTACGGACATTTTGTCATCATTGTAAGGACTGGAATCCCAGATGCAATATAAGGTTTCAAAATATTTTCCCTGCAACAGCATGTTGAGCATATTGAGCTGTTGAAAACTGAGGGTAAAATGAAACGGCAAATGCCAGACAGCATCTTACTCAATTTGTATTGACAAGGTTTCAGCCGTAGGCTACTTCAAAGCTTTACTCTATGATGTTTGCAGTGTGATGCTGAAATGGCCTTGGGGTATTCCCCTTGGTGTGAAAGAAAGGATACCTTTGGAATCCTAACATTCCTAGAGCGGTATATAGCCTCTGGGATTTATCCTTGGTACAGGGAATTGACCATAGACTAATGGTTCACTTTCCATAACAGATCCACATCACATTTTTAATCACACGATTAGGTGATATATATACACACACATGTGCATTTTAATAAGTGTGTTCCACTGATCACTTCTCTCTCTCTGTCTGGGCCAATACGGTATATAATAATACAAAGTCAAAACCTATAGTATATGATTTTTGGGAAGTTTTTACTGATCTAAATCAAAGACTGTTGGGGTAAATTTATGATTTTGGGTTAAATAAATGAAATTGACTTGACATCACTATCCGACATACTAAAAATATATATAGATAAAAGCTAAATAAATAAGCACAGACATTCAAAGACACACAGTTCACATAATCACAGATGTATGTTTACATAAACAGTTAAAGTATAGACAGGTTTCTGTGCAATGTCATCATCGAGATGTGCGCGCAACCAGGGAGCAGAAAACAATGTTCTTTGCATCTCTGAATGTGACACAGCTAGGCCTAATGGCAGTACTTACAGCTGTGGAAAGAACCCTATTCTCCATCATTCTCCATTCTTCCATTAGCTTTATAGCTAGCAGTTGACATTAACATGTTTATATTTATCCATATTTCATGTTTATATTTATCCATATTTCCAATATTTATCATGTTGGTTGCTGACTATAGCCGTGTTTCCATCAACATTTTTTTTATGTACATTTAGAAGTATCGCATTAGAAAAGGTTGATGGAAACGGCAAAATTCAGGAAAAAAGCCTTAATTTTGCAAAAAAGTTTTTACGCTCGCTTGAGGTGGTTTTTGCCTTTGTCGAAATAGAGTAAATGCGCTAAATGGTAAATGGAAACACTTCTGCCGAATAAGTTCTGACGTAGCGAACTTGTAACTCACGTCTGATCAGAAGAAGATACTTTTGTCACATACATGTTGCGAAATTCGTTCTCTGCACTTCAACCCATCCCTCAAGGGAGCAGTGGGCAGCCGCTGTGCAGTGCCCAACCTTCTTGCTGTGAGGCCACAGTGCTATCCACTGGACAACTGCGCCGCCCAAAAATTAACTGTTTCCGCTGAGACATGTCTGGTAGCAACGTGGCCGCTTGAAATACATTCCTGAGGACCTCTCTCCATTTTTCTAAGATCAATTGCCCCCAGGTCTGTGCGGCTGGTTTTGTTTCTGGTTTGAAACCCTTACGTCTTCTTATTTATTACAGCCATTTGTAAGGTCAACTACTGACGTAACTACGCTTGCCGTAGCCTGGTTTATTCACTCTGATGTAAACTCCATCCTGGATGGAAACATGGCTAATAAGCCACTGAGAAAATTGTGCCAACTTCTCCACTACTCACATTCCCTCTTGTGTTCTAACAGCTTTGTACCTTTGAGTGACTTTCTCTGAGTTTTACTCTATGGAAACACAGTATTTATCTCCAGGCTCTCTTCTCCGTTGCTATTCTTTAAACTGGAGTGTCACTCTCCCAGGCGTCTCAGATGAGACCCGGGTGTCTTCAGCCAGCCACTCATAACTCCTCCACTTTCCTACTCCCTTTCTACTTACCATCTTTTGGAAGAAGATTTGGTTTTCAGAAGCTAGATCAAAGAGCCAGCATCACCCCATCTGCCATGTCCTTGCCACTCCTGTTGCTTTGCAGAATCATTGACTTCGCTGACAGCCATTGTGTGAATCCTCTGCCGTCAAGTCATCAGGGAGTTATTTTTCATGGCCATAGTACTGTTTCTTTTTAACAATGGAATCATACCATCCCCAAGCAAGGAGACAAGGGAGGATTAAGGATAAATGGCAAAGTTAGTGGCAACATTTAGATTTTGCTTATTTTAGGAGTGATGCCCCCATTAAGATGTTTTCATCACATGGAACATGGATTTTGCTGTTACTTTGGTGGAGGATGTGTGCAGTGTGTCGGTGTGGGGGGATGAGAGGGTTAAGTATTCCGATCTCAGATAGTGTAACTACCTTGCATTTGAGATAGGGTATATACTCTTATTCCAGATTGGGATCGTAGTGCATGTGTGAGTAAATGTGTGTGTGCGCGAGTCATGAATTTTTAGACTGCCCCTCTGCTGTTCAGGCTTTGCACATTAATTTTTTGGTAGCAAGAACAAGCCAGTCAACTCTCATTTTGCAGAGCAGGCATGTAGGGGAGGGAATGTTCTTTAGTTTAACCTTGTCATAGAGGCCTATGAGATGCCAAAGACAAAAGCCTTGCAGTGCTGGCAGGCGCCACCTCCAATGTTATTGTTTTCTTTGGACGACTGCAGTGAAATTGGCCTGACATTACGCCTCAACCTCTGGTGTTCAAACACCTGCCCAAAGGTAAAGTATGTCTAATACAGCACATAGCTTTATTTTATTGAAAATTCAGTCAGTGTAGCACAAGATGTGGGGCCTGAGTTGTGTACATTATACTTGTACTGTATCCAGAGGCAGTTGTGATGGTGTTTGAGTAACAGAAGAAGGGGGAGGAATATAAACTGGGGTTTAACAATGTAATCACAATTACAGATAGAACTAGTGTGTGTGTGTGTGTGTGTATATATATATAGCTCAAACATGATTGGTTAGTACTACTCTGAATAAAATATAAAAAGTAAAAAAATACGGATTAATTTTTAGCATAGTTATTGTGTCACATGTTGGAATATGTGAATTTAAGAATCATTATTGTGTTCTCAAATGAGTAACTTTGATGGTTTTGGTCTTAAGCTCTAAAACTGATGTATGATGTATGTGACAACACGGTTGACAAATCATACACATTATATTGAGTATCTCGTCAGACGTAGACATTCTTATGAAAATACAGCACATTTGCTCATTTCAGCAGATTACTCAGTTACGTGCAACCTAGATATAGACCGGGTCCATGATCTTGCTGAATGACACATTAACAGGGATATCTGTTTTACTTCCTCACACACTACACCACCAATTAAGGCCTGAATACATCATGAATACTTGAATATTGAGTGGTTGTGATAAGTAAGTACGATTTTACAAATCTGTGTCTAAAATATTACCTGGTATCTGATTAAAATCGTCATCCACAGCTACAGGTTAATAATAACCATGATCTACTACAATGCCTTGTAATTAGCCTCTCAATTCTATAAGGAAAGCTGGATCATCTATGTTAGGTGCCTATATATTAGGCAGGATAAAGAGAAATCCCTCAATCTCAGCCCAGACAATTACCATTCTGCAACAGCTTTCGTTCTTTCAGCCTTAGTGGCAGGGTCGGAAATTAGCACCCGTCACCCGCCAAATGTGGGTAAATTGTTGGCAGTGGCGGGTGAAATCGTCGGCTATCCGCCTATGCATATGTAGTCAGGTTGGCATATTGTGATCAGCGCATGTTCCTGCATCACACCACACACATCCAGTTAGCTCAGGGAATATCTGCCACAGACCACCCACCACCTGAGAAAGGCAGGTCCCGCGCCAGCCCATCAGGGAGGCGTCTATGAAGACCGTACTGCAGCCTGTGATCCCAGCGGATCAGGCTGTCCATACATCTGTGCATCGAGCAGGAAGCAAGACACTCCGAGTAGACCTGCTGATTAGGCGCTCTGGTGGCCCCGAAGGGAAGCCCCTCTGCTGCCCCTCACGTTAGCTAACCGTTAGCTCAGAGTTAGCTCCCTGTTAGCTTACCTCGCCGCGGCAACCTAGTAGCGTCGAGGCCGGTGTCATCGGAGGTCGGAATGGGGGAAGTGAGGAGCCGCTTGGAGAGAGAGAGTGGAGCCATCCTTCCGTCAACAGCAGATTGAGGGCTTCGTCCAGAGAGCGGGTGGACCACCACACCTCCTCGTCCTGAACGAAAAGCTATCCGCCCGGCGACGCCACTCTTCGGGGGGGGACGCACGGTCAGTGCGAACCGAGAGTGAGCGCTCGGAACAGCTGACAGTGCAGGAACAGAGATAAACAAAATATGACCCCGGGGTCATAACACTTCCCCACCCAAGATCAAACTTTTTCCTCTCAAGAAAAAGGTTTGATTCAGTGAGACCTAGAGAGAGCGTCAGCCATAACGTTTTCTAAACCCTTCTTGTAACAAATCTCAATATTAAAGTCCTACATTAATAGGGACCAGTGCATGAGACCCTGGTTGCTATTTTGCATCCGAGACAAGAACACAAGAGGGCTGTGGTCAGAGAAGACGATGGTTGGCACAGGGCTAGACCCAAGGTACACTTCAAAGTGTTGTAATGCTAACAGTAAAGATAAGGCCTCCTTCTCAATGGTGCTGTAATGCAGCTGGTGTTTCTTGAAATTTTTTGAAAAGTAGCAAATGGGGTGATTAATGCCTTGCTCATCCTCCTGCAGAAGCACTGCGCCCGCACCAAGCGCACTGGCATCTACTTCCAGCTTAAATGGACAAGTGAAGTTTGGGGCAGCGAGCACAGGTGCACTGCAGAGGAGAACTTTGGCAGCCTCGAAAGCCAACCAACATTCTTCTGACCACTGGAAAAGAGTTTTGGGGCTTGCCAAACTGGTTAAAGGAGCTACCACATCAGCAAAGTTTTTGCAGAACGCACGGTAGTACCCAGCCATCCCCAGAAAACAACGGAGCTCACGACGTGTTTGAGGAGCTGGGAAATCTAAGATTGTCTGTACTTTGGCAGTAACTGGGCAGACACGACCTTGACCTACTTGTTTACCTAAGTAGGTAACAACAGCCTTTAACCACATTGAGTGTAAGGGAAGCAGCGCACAAGCGTTCAAAAAAATCACACGAGGGTTCTCATGTGATCAGACCACACTGATGAATAGGCCACTATGTCATCCAAATAAACTTCACAATTGTCAACTCCACATAGCACCGTATTCATCAACCGCTGGAAAGTAGCGGGGGCATTTCTCAGACCGAATGGCATGACTGTAGAAAATGATCGGGAGTGACAAAGACACTTATGTCAGAGGCGCGCTGAGTAAGTGGGACCTGCCAGTAGCCTTTTAGTAGATCCAATTTGGTGACATATTTTGCTGACCCTACCTGATCCACACAGTCATCCATGCGTGGAAGTGGAAAAGAATCTGGTTTGGTAACAGCATTGACTTTTCGATAATCATTACAAAAACGCGGGGTCTGGTCAGGTTTGGGGACAAGCAGTGAAGGAGAACTCCAGGAACTACTACTGGGGACAGCGAAACCGTGGTCAAGGAGATACTATACCTCCTGCTGCATTAAAGAGGTGGTATTATGCTTTTTGGCTATTTCCCTCTCTTTTATTGAGTTATATATCTTTTTTGTGCATGTAACAGGTTTGCAAAGTGAAAAAGCCCAAAGTCCAGCCCAAAGGGAGTTCCCATCTCCCACAGAAAGCACTGCTCTGAACTGCTTGAAAACAGCTCGTTTGTAGTCCAGCCCTTCACTTCCTTTACTTGAATGAAAACGCATCATAAAGCTTGCCTAGCGGGGTCAGGCACGCCCTCAAACCAAGCCAGTCTGAGCGGAGGCCCTTTGGCTCGACTCACCTTTGTTTGGTTTTCCATTGTAGAAATGTTGTACCTGTACCTGCTTCCAGGTACTTTTTTTTGTATCACCTCACCTCGTATGGAATTTCATGACTAAATCCACTTCTGAGAAGTTCTGAGGTGAGAAATCAGCTGTGTAGATTTCAAATATTGACAGTTTTACGAGAAGTGATGGCGGAACAAAAATGTGCTTGAATATTTTCGGAGTTGAGGAGCTCCGCAAGTGGCTGCAGGGGAAGCCTGCACCAACCCGCGGGAGGAACGTGTGAGGCCGGCCAGCCGCCCGTACTATCTGCAATAGAAAACGGAGCAGGGCCGAGTCTATCGATTTACGCTATGGTAGCATTTTTCGGCAAGGCAGCATAGATCGTCAGAACACCGGCAACAGTTCAACGTTTAGTCCTGATGGTAAGATGTGGAACAATGATGTTGTGTGGTTGTGGACTTGTGAGTAACTTATACCATCTGCTAGGTTACGGTCGCAGTCTGAAGCGGCTTTGATTTGGATCACACTACCTTGTTTCTTACGACCCGCCCTTCTCTGCTTCTGATTGGCTAGTAGTCCTTACCTGGGAACTGCGCATGTGCAACTCCCAACAAAGATTTTGTACAAGTAAGATGCATCACTCTGTAGCTCAAGAGCGGAGCGTACAACACATAGGGTGAAAAGAGGAGCTGCAGCAATGT
>NC_060154.1:11991437-11997150 GCF_021292245.1 Micropterus dolomieu
CAGAACACCGGCAACAGTTCAACGTTTAGTCCTGATGGTAAGATGTGGAACAATGATGTTGTGTGGTTGTGGACTTGTGAGTAACTTATACCATCTGCTAGGTTACGGTCGCAGTCTGAAGCGGCTTTGATTTGGATCACACTACCTTGTTTCTTACGACCCGCCCTTCTCTGCTTCTGATTGGCTAGTAGTCCTTACCTGGGAACTGCGCATGTGCAACTCCCAACAAAGATTTTGTACAAGTAAGATGCATCACTCTGTAGCTCAAGAGCGGAGCGTACAACACATAGGGTGAAAAGAGGAGCTGCAGCAATGTGCAGTATGAGGAACATATGGTGTTTTTTGAAAATTAAACCATGTAAACCTGTTCTGGTACAACCCCTAATTAAGATTTTGAACCTGAAAATGAGCATTATACCACATCTTTAATGCACGTTTTGTTGGATTGACTCGATATGCATGCTGTTTTATGGGTTGATGATCGCCCACATCAACATCATGACTGCATGGGGATGTCCCCGAAAAGAGTTGGATGGGCCTTAATGAGCTCACTAACATCAGACCTGGCAGAATCAGACAGATGCACCAAATGTGTATCTGAGTTTGTCAATATTTCAGAGTTTCTAAGGCATGCACAGGAAACAGAACTACGGCGGTCAACCAGCCCGTCATAACTGGGACAGTATGGGGGTGGGACAACTGACACTGAAGCCACAGGTGCAACCACGGGGGGCGAACTAACAGAAGTTACACGGTCAACATAGGTTTTAAGCATGTTGACATGACACACATGAGTTTTCTTTCTACTATCAGGGGTATGGATTACATAATCTGTGTCACTAAGTCCGGGATCGAACAACCATGAGGTGAGATAAAGATGTGCATCTGATGGCCTTGAGTGTAGTGGTTGTCTCTTTTGTTAGAATATCTGTAAGTTGTGGCTACATGTTGTGCTTTTGACTGGGGTAACTTAGTAGCTTGGGAATTTTACTGTTGAGCACCCTGACTATTTAGCCACCGGGCAGGGTTAAAGAGCTTGCCACTTTGTTGTTTTGCCTTTCTTATTTTTGGTGGTAATCCTGAGTGGGGGCACGCTTCAGTTTATCACAGATGGCTACATCTGTGGCCTTCGGTGATGCACTGAGTTCAGCATTTAAAGTCGCCTCCAGCTCGGCAAGCCACTGAAGACTTGCTAGGTTAGTTTAGCAATCTTACTAGGAAGGTTGGGGTGTCTATGCAGCTCGTTTGCCGTAGCACTATGCACAACAGCTTTGTTTGGTCACTTTTCTTGTAGCTGTGATAAATACTTTTGTTAACAATAACTTGTGGGTCGTGACCTTTGTTTAGTGGTAACTATGATCCACATTTGTTAGGTCACTCATCGGTTGCTTCTTAGGTGTAAGTTGGCAACATTTGTGTAGTTTACTATGTGACTATGTGTGTATGTGACCATTTTGTGTTGTGGTTGTTGCAGTCTACTTTCTGGTGTGGTCAATTGTGTGTTGTTGTGTATTAAATTACAGAACATTAATTTGAGTTTTGTGTGTTTGGGATGTACTAACTCCACAGATCTTTGGATTTAAAGTGGTGGGAGTATCCTCCCAGTTCGTCAAGTTCGGTTGTGTTGCTGGTTTCCTAAATCCTCAAGTAACCTGAGTATGTGGTTGATGACCACATGGTGCCCAGTTTGTGTTGCGACAGTTCACTTTTTTGGGTCATGGTGTGTTGCTGTTCGTGTATGGCAGCCACCTTGTAGTTGCTCTACTTGTGGTGACCCTTTTGGTGGCTGTTGCGCTCCACTTTTGAGTGGATCACCAGTGTTACAGTGGTGTAGGTAAATGCAGTAACTTGTTTGGTTTTGTGGTCTCTTCACCTCATGATTGTGGCCATTTTGTGGAAGTGGCACCCACTGATTTGGCTACTACTGTGGTTGCTGTTCTTAAACCCATTGCCAGCTTGGTTATCCCTTGCATGAGTGATTAGTTCTTGTTATGTTCCACATTTGACCCAAGTTTACACCTTTTCTTTAGTAAGCAGCAGTAATCCAAATTTGGTTGATTTAATTGTCTAGGGTTTGCTTCATATTGAGACTTGAAGAGTTGCCATGTGGGTGCTCTGAGCAACATTGTATGTGCCTACTTGATTGCAAACCTGGATTAGTGCACCTGTGAGGTGTTATGTGTCTTGTGGATTTATTTCTGTAAATTTACTTGGGTTTACCTAAACATACAGCCTTGGTAAGTCATTCCTCAGTTAAGTCCAGTGCATTCCTAAGAATAACTTGTCACAGTGAACGCTTGTGAGCTATTTTTGGTCCATGTTGATTTTGTACATGTGATTGTGTGACAACGAAGTTATTCTTTGTTTTAAGGGTGGGGGTGTTATGACTGTGTGTTTCTCTGTGCTTTCTTCATGTTTTCTGCCCTAGTTCTGCCTCTGAAGTACTTCAGCTGATTGCTGAACAAGGTCCACCTGGCCTTGGAAGGCGGTCTTTAAAAGCTCCTGTGCAAGCGTCAGAAAAGAGGTTTCTTGATTTGGGACTGCTGGACTTGCTGCCTCTCAACTGGAGTATTTTTGTGTTATGTTCTTGTGTTTTTGGTGTTCTTAATTTATTGTCTTGTTATGTTAATAAATTCCCTTGATTTGGTTCTTTTAAAAAGTGTTTGTGTGTTAAGTTTGGGTCAGTGTTGGGGTGTGGTTCACCCCATGTTGCCACCAAAGGGTGGGGCGTAATAAACCCCTTTCGGGCAGCTTTAAGCATAAGAGCTCCTTTAACTCCTGCTTCTTAAGACTGAGAGGCAACTGCACATCAAGAAAGTTCCCCACTAAAATCAGGTCAGTCTTCTTACATTTATCTAACTTATCAATTGACGGACTAGTAGCAAAATCCTCCAATTTAAACTCCATTTTGCCACCACTACAAAGAGAGACAAGAAACAACTTACCTAACACGAGCAAGTACAGACGAGACCCAATTTGTTAAGTCCCAAGGTCTAGGGGTATCCTGGACGCAACAAAAGTATGGCTTCCCACTCTTCCCATTCCCAAGCAATGCCAGAACAAATGAAATACAATTTAGCAGTTTTATTAGCTTCAGAGTTGAGCAGTACTCAAAACACTAAGAAACCTAAAACAAAAAGTAAAGAAAAGACAAAGCTCTAAACAAGGCTTCTAATCTCAAACAGGGGGAAAAAGGGTGCAAACCAAAAGAGCTTCTCACTCCTACACACTGCTAGTAGCTGACACAAGGAAGCTACAACAAAGAAAATGGCTAAAGCCAACAAAAGAAGGTTGTCAACAACAATAAGAATAACAACGCTACGCTACTTAAAGTTCAGTGTGTCCACTACATAGATTAACTTACTAAGTCTCATCTAATCACAATAGTGCTCTACTCGTTACAGACATAACACACAGGCTCAGGTTGGGAATGACAGAGAGAGAGAGAAGGGAATTCCTGTCAGTGGGGCTTAAGATGGCTGCTGTCATCCAGGTGACCAATCAGGAGGCTCAAATCAGCTCTGCAGGACCAATACCACCTGTTCTCTATTACACACACTCACTCACTCACTCACTCTAAGGGAGGAGAACAGCTGACAGTGCAGGGAGAGAGAGAAACAAAATATGACCCCAGGGTTATAACAGTAGACATATAATTACATCCCTTATCCACTGAATAAAGGATGGGAGGCATGCATCCTTCCATTTCAGAAGTATTAACCTTCAAGCAATGATGCAAAGGCAACCACATTGGACTGATGAGAGGTAACATGATCGTGATTCAGTAGGACACTAAAAATTGCTATAAACGGGTCAGGATCCATATCCCTTTTACAAAAGGAAAAAGCCTTAAAAATACCACCCCAGAACCCACATAGAGCACTACAAGACCAAACATGACTCATGGTGGCTGGGGACTGATTACACCTAGGGCAACTATCATCAGAAGTGTTGTAAATCTTTGCCAATTTAGCTCTGGTTAAGTGGGCACGATGAAACACTTTAAATTGGATCAGACAATGGCGTATACAAACAGAAGATGAATGAATCTGACTAATACTAAGATCCCAGGCATCTTCCGTGATCTGTGTTCCCAGATCCTCCTCCCAGGCATCTTTAAGTTTAGACAGGGAGGAAGGGTTTGTACGGAGTAAGGAATTGTATATTTGTGAAATTTGTCCTTTAGTAGCAGGTTGAGAATACAAGCAATCTTCAAGGTCGCAAGAGGGTGGGAGAGTTGGATAGGTTGGAAAGTGTTTCAAGACAAAACTGCGAGCCTGTAAAAATCTGAAAGTGGGACCGGGGAAGATCAAAGTTCTCGGCTAAAATATCCATTGACATGAATGACCCAAATTTACTATTCCCTTTTTGTACCAAATTTTGAATCCAGGGTCAGTCTGAGCTGGAGTAAATAAGGGATTGTTTAAACCCAAAATGTTGTCTACATTGAGACCAAATGGAAATAGAATTTCTAACCACAGGGTTCTTGATAAGTCCGCCACCACCAACGGGTAAGGCCGAGCATATCATGGCAACAGGTGAGGTGGGGAGACTAGAATGAAGCTCCATGATGGACCATAGTGGACCTGTGTTCTCTTTAAATGTACAAAGCCAGATCAACACTTTTACAATATTCGCAGACCAATAATAGTATATGAAATTTGGTAGGGCTAGGCCCCATCAGCTTAAGAGCTCTGAAGTTGTGATTTACGGATTCTTGGGCATTTTTTGTTCCAAATAAAAGTAGACACAATCTCATCTAGTTTCTTAAAAAAACAATTTAGGAAGGAAAACTGGTATCATTTGGAAAAGGTACCGAAATCTAGGCAGGACAACCATTTTAATTGTATTAACCTGCCCTGCAAGAGAGATCGGAAGAGCCGACCACCGTGCTAAATCCACCCTGGTTTTGTCAATGAGAGGGGCAAAATTATGCTTGAAGAGGCCTTTAAAAGTTTGCGACATTTTAATTCCTAAATATGTAAAGGAATTTTGCTCTATCCTAAACGGAAATTCTGAATAGTGTAGCAGACCTCGGCTACGTAAAATTTTAATACAGTTTTTCCGGGAATATTAATTTATACCTCGAAATTAGGAGCACCACCTAAAGATTTGCTTGTCCGCCCAAGGCTTTAGGTCCTTGAGTATAGCCTGAGAATTATACGAAGTTCGGTTAATTCATTAGTTGTTATTCTGAAATCGTAAGGTCAATCAGTCAGTCTCAGATCTGAGCGTAAGTTCTATGTATAGGGACTCTAGATTCTGAATAACACACACACACACATACATCGCTGTGCTCAAGGTGAATTTATTAACTAACAAAAGAGGGTACAATTTTGGGTAAATGTGGTGATATTACGGGATAACAGTTAATATGACAACAAGGAGGTACTAAAACAGGGTAGCCTATGTAAGGTTCGATTGAATTTCAGTTTATTGTAGAGGGAGAGAATTCTACGAGTATGAGGGAACGAATGACCGAAATTGGGTTGCAGATTTAATTTGTCTAATCTAAGGGTTATTAACTGTGGATGGAGCCCATAGAACACCAACGAGTCACAGAGTGTTGTTTGTTTTGGCCTACCGTTGCCGCAGGTCCCGTGGCGAGGCTCGACTGCCGGTTGGCTCGGGAAGTCGGTTCTGGCCCGACCCCAGTGGCGTTTTCGAGTTGGGTTGAAACCGGTGGATTGGGTCCGGAGTCCTCTGTGGGAAG
>NC_060154.1:11997250-12014900 GCF_021292245.1 Micropterus dolomieu
ATTACTAGGGAGTAACAGGAATGACTTAAGACAACACAGAAAGAGGTTAGAAAACTAGTTCAAGATTACTTTCTTATGGGTCTGCTAGTCTTCAAACATCACTAAAGGATAACAACAGGGTTATTACTTACTAAACTCAGAGGCTAACACTGCTGCTCACTTAGCAAGGTTATTATTTAAACAGAATAAACACAGTTATACTGGAACCTTGCTTGGTTCGAGTAACAGGGGTTTTTATGGTCTTTCCATTCCTGGCTTATCGCACAGGTTATCAGAGAATGAATTGGTGGTTTATGGCTCAGCCGTTCTGTGGAGAGAAAAGATTCAGATTGAGGCTGGAGGTGACCTGCTGGAGGGAGAAGGGGTCAGATCGCCCCTTTTCCTGTCCCGTGGACTGTCTTTAGTGACACCTTTACGGCTAGAAAGGTTCACTAAGGCTCTCTGAATACACAATCCTTAAGCGATTCATTGTCTGATTGAGTCTCTTTCGGTCCTTACCAACACCAGGCGATGTCTCTGGGTTTTACATGTGAAAAAGGTCAACTCTCGGGGAGGGAAACTTCCCTCCCTCTTTTAACACCATCTGACCTTCTTTGACGTGCGTCTGGTTGAGTTCACAACAATAGTCTGCATCTCTTGCTTGTTCAAAGGTTTTGAGACATTCCAGAATCCTCGGAATAGACACTGCTGGGTCAGTGATGTACAGAAGATCGTCTGCGTATAAGCAATAACTTGTGAATAGTGGAACCACGAGAAATACCTTTAATCTGTGCATCGGACAGGAGCACAATAGCTAAAGGTTCTATTGCAAGGTCAAACAGGAGAGGGCTGAGAGGGTAAACCTGCCTAGTACCGCAATGTAGGAGAAAGTAGTCTGACGTGTCATTGTTAGTACAAACAGACGCCAAAGGTGACGAATATAAAATACTTATCCACGAAATAAAACTTGGGCCAAAGCCGAACTTACTTAGGGCAGAAAATAAGTAGGGCCATACAACACAATCGAAAGCCTTCTCGGTATCGAGTGAGACTATCAATTCAGGAAGGCTGGCGGAATGCTCTGAATATAGCACGTTACATAGACGCCTAACGTTAAAATATGACTGTCGATTTGCTATAAAGCCCATTTGGTCTGTATGTATAATGCCAGGGGCCACTTTTGCAAGACGAAGTGCGAGGACTTTCATAAGAATCTTATAGTCCATGTTCAGCAGACTAATTGGACGATACGATTCGCATTTGTGAGGATTTGTCTTTTTTTAAAGTCACAGATATTGTGGCCTGAGACAGGGTTTGTGGAAGTGCCGAGACAGCATGAGTTTCCAAGTAAACATCACAGAGTAAGGGCCCCAGTTTATTTGCATAAGCCTTATAAAAATTTGATGAATACCCTTCCAGGCCAGGGGCCTTACCACTTTGTAAGGATCTGATCGCTTGTAAAACCTATGGAGTTGTAATGGGTGTTTCAAGTAACTGCCGCTGGTCCGAGGTAATAGTTGAAATATTCAAATTGCCTAAAAAGAAATCTATATCAGCAAGAGGGGTTGCACTCCTAGTTTTATAAAGATCCTGATAAAAGCCTCTAAAACTTATATTGATCTTTTTTGGGTCTGTCTCAATTTGCCCTGACTGTACCCTAATCTCTGATGTTGCATGGCTAGATATAGACTGACGTAACTAATGGGAGAGTAGTCTGCCCGCCTTCTCCCATGTTCATAAAAGCGCTGTCTCATTTTCAGTATCAGCTTCTGTTTCCGCAATCGAAAGGGTCTCAAACTCTGACTGATGAATGAGTTTCTGCATGTACAAATCAGCAGAGGGATTGTTGGCATACTGCAAATCAAGGTTTACAATGAGTTCAGTAAGACTGATTTCGATATTTGAGGAATTTAAAATCTGGAATATCGGCCGATATGCTCTTTCCCCCTTTATAAGAAATGCATAAAATAAACAAAGACGACGGGCGTCTTATGTGCATGTGTTCTCGCCCAGACCCACTCGGTAGAAAAATGGACTATAACTTACGATACAAGTCGCGGTGGATATTTTATGCACTCAGCAGTGTCCACACAGGGTGCAGATGTTGGTTTCAGTTGTTTGATAGGCTACGTCATTAAGAAGCCCACGTGCGGCTCATCTGCTGCAGTGATAACGGATCGCGGGTGGAAATATACGGAAAAAAGACGAGTTCTCAGTCTTTCAGGCGACTTTATAAAACATACTGCTGATGGGGAAAATGGAGCAGACTGGGGTGGAGAAGCAGGGCAAGCCGGGGTGTTGACCTGAGGTGTAGGCGTGTGTGTGTGTGTGTGTGTTTCGGAGTGTGGGGAGAAGCGATTTCCGAGGCAGGTGCAAAGCATACTTAAAAACAATAATACGAATGTTCGTGGTCATTAAAACCTGCTTTCACAGGGTGGTATAATGTGAAAATTTCAGATTTTTTTGCTGGGGGGGCCGCGGGGGTTGTCTGTCAGCCATCGCCGATAACTACAGACACGCAGCTCCCAGATATATTTACAATACATTAAACAGTGGAGTTTAACTGCTCACTGCGCTCTTCCACTGATAAACATGGCAAACCAAAAAACGCAACAGTTTGGAAGGTCATTAAAACATTGTCAGCCAACAAGAGCTGCAGATCAACTTGCAGCACTCATGTCTGTGTCGGCCAGAGCTCGGAGGAATGTGATTTTTAACATGCTTTATTACCTTTTGTAATCAGCTGGTCTGTTTGTTTTGGAGATAAGGAGACCGACTTTGGCTCCCTGTAGAAAGATTTATTGGTTTGACTGATGAAAACTTAAAACAATAACTCTAGGCCCACTATTTAGCTAGATGTAATGCAAAGTTCCAGTTAAATGGAGTTGAAATTGAAAGAGTCTATGAAACCAAATTCTTAGGTGTGATCCTAGATAATAAATTTAGTTGGAAACCACATATTGAATACATTAGAAGCGAGGTAGCAAAATCAGTCGGAATACTGTATAAAACAAAAGATCTAATAAATAAAAAAGGCTTGAGTATTATATATTCCTCCTTAGTTATGCCTTATCTGTCATACTGTTCAGAAATATGGGGAAATGCAAATAAAACAAACATAGATGTGTTAATTAACGTACAATAAAGAGCTATTAGACTTATTAATAAAGTAGGATATCGCGAACCAACCAACAAACTCTTTATTTAAAGTAATACCTTAAAATTCACAGATGTTGTGTATATATAAAAATATTGGAAATAATGTACAAAGCATTTAACAAAAGTCTTCCTTCTGGTATTCAGAAATTATTTAAGAGAGTGTAGATATAACCTAAGAGGCCTGTTTATGTTTGAATGTGGAAAAGAAAGAACTAATGTAAAATCTAGATGAGTTTCAGTTATGGGTGTGAAATTATGGAATTCACTAAAAGATGATTTGAAATTATGTACTTTGTTTAGCTTCAAAAGATCTTTAAAAAAGAAAATTGTTAATGATTATTCAGTTAGTATGTAAATCTTGTTAATACTACGTAAAAAATGTATGTGCAGTATTGTATAATTATGTGTACTGTTTTTATAATTTATAATGCTGATTCTTCAGGTAAATGGTTAAATAGGGTAGGCAAATATAAGCCTTGGCTTCAGCCTACTCCTTTTTTAGTTATTTCATTGTAAATTTACCAAATAAAATCATTCATTCATTCATTCATTCATGTAAACACACAGCGGGACTAGCCACACACCGGCTGCTATTTCTGAGCTATGAATTTAATGCCGACATACGATCTCAATCTGACAACAGCGAGACTTGTGTGTGCTGTCTTTGTGTCAATTGTGATTTATTGGTTTGACATTGGAAAAAAGAGACGAACAGTAGTAGCAAAACAACCGAAATGTTCAACTTAAAGCCAGTAGCCTCTACTCGACAATGAAGAAATTCACTGCAAGGCAAGCCCCCCCCCCCCCAAAGCATTGGTACTTTCAGAAAGTACTACCGCCCGAGCAGAGAGCTTTTTGGGTGTAAAATAAAGACCATGGATCTGATCTTTTTATGACAGTGTGAACAGGCCATACAGGTAATACAATGACCCTGTGCACAATTACATGAAAACAAATAAGTCTTTAGAAGACAGTGATAGTAACTGCAATGAGCCCAAAAACTGACGTAAATACAGAGCAGTCTGTAGCGTTAGCAAGTCCAAAGCTACAAATTAACTCACCCTGCATTCTTTACAAGGTAATTTTCTTCAATCAAGTTTCCCTCAGCACTCTCAAAAAAACTAAAATACAACCGGACTTTAGAGTGACTGAAAAATCTCTGCAACGCGTCTTCAGCCGTGTTGTCATTGACCCAAACAAACCCACATTGCATTCTGCTGGTAATCGTTTCATCCCTATTCAGCGCTATTGGCTACTGTAAACTTGCAAAACAGTCTTAAAAACCAGTACGAAAATTAATCGTAATAAGATTGTCGAATCATTATCCTGCTTGAAATAAATTGTGATATCATATTTTCGCAATATCTCCCACCCCTAGTATGAGTCCACAATGGAAGGAGTTCGGGGTGGTTGGATGGATACCCAAGTGGTTAGTTTTGTAACCATAACTTTTTCAAACCACCATGTATTCCTATGGAGGGTACTGAATAAAAAACACTTCATCTCAAAACTCCTAAACCTTTCCTTTTAATCAAGTCCTGTAACCAAAACTTCCTGGCCAGCTATGTTCATCTTTATTGAGGTTCACTTGAGCTCTAAATTAGCTCATTAGCTGCCTAATTGGACAAATTAAATCCCCAATTAGGAATGCTTTGGCTTTCAGAGGTTCTGTAGGTGCCTTTTAAATCATCTGTCAACTCAGATGGTAAAAGGAGGACAAATTTGCCAAGTGGAGCGAATAATTGCTTCAATTGAGTACTAGGAAAGCTGGCAAACAAAAGGCCAGTGCATGCAGCTAACAGGCGGGACTGTGCAGCCTCCTAAGCCATTGACAGCCCCAAAGGCTATAATGCAGTGACTTTGTGAGCATGGTTGGAAGACTGGAGTTTTGTAAAGGTGATGACAACAGCTTGAGAGACTGTTTTTCCTGCAGTTCAGGGGGTCCCTATGACTCAGAACTCATCCCTGGAGGACATGTGGACTATTATAGAGTATTATACAGCTACCCAACAGACTGATGAAATGGCACGTCTACCTTAAAAATGTTGAATGTTTTTTTTTTTTGTAAAGTTGGAGCAGTCAAAATAGTCCAAACTTTGCACAAACAATAACAAAAAAATTAAAGAGGAGGGGGTAGTGTTGACGTTTGCCCTATCTTCTGAATCAACCGGACAGAAAATTATTTTTGAATTTTAATGGAGAAGTCATCAGGAGCTTATGTGGTTAATGGGGTCACCGGTAAGAGGGGAATCTTGCATACTGAACAGATAAACACCACATACACTAGCAGTTTAACATCTTCTGTGTTAATTTACTTCATACAGGGTGTCCGCGGGGTCTTAAGTTTTAAAAGGTAATAAATTAATTTGCAAAAATTAAAGCCATTAAAAAGTATTAGTCTTAATCACCATTTAACAAGGTATTACATTTTGTAGATATTTTTGTCAATGTGAACATCCTTTTTGTCCAAAGAGTTTGTATGGGAAAAGTGTGGGTGAACGTATTTATATTGCATAGCCAGAATTACTACATAGGCAGGACGTAGCGAATGATTCTTCTGTCTAACGTTAGGCGCAGGGACCATGCGAGCCTTTTGCTCTCATACAGCCCCAAAAATAGATCCGTGCGAACCAGAAAACATGAGTCAGACTGAACTCTGTGGCTGCTTGAACAGTGTTTGGGTTTAGCTAACGTTAGCTGGCTATTTAGCTACATCTGTGCCTTTTTATTGAAATACGTTCTACTTCTCATAAAGCCAATGCGCTTGTCACTGTCACTGTTCGTGAACAGATCAATCACAGCCTGGATGGAGCAGGACATAATAAAAAGTGTGCTACAGTAAACTTTCCAAATGTTGAACATATTGTTCTGCATAAATAGTTATGATTACTGATGAGTTAGTAGGCTACTTAAAATTAATGTTAGAGACTAACTACCATGTAGAACATTTTTCCCAAACTGAAACAGCTGTACCTGGAATTAATATTAGAGTGGTAAGCTAAATACTGTTCTATTATATGAAATTATAATGAATATGTAGTAACAACATAATTAACATTAATATCAAACTAACAGTTTACTAAAAGGGAACACTTAAACAACACAATGTAACTCCAAGTCAATCACACTCCTGTGAAATCAAACTGTCCACTTAGGAAGCAACACTGATTGACAATCAATTTCACATGCAAATGGAATAGACAACAGGTGGAAATTATAGGCAATTAGCAAGACACCCCTAATAAAGGAGTGGTTCTGCAAGTGGTGACCACAGACCACTTCTCAGTTCCTATGCTTCCTGGCTGATGTTTTGGTCACTTTTGAATGCTGGCGGTGCTTTCACTCTAGTGGTAGCATGAGACGGAGTCTACAACCCACACAAGTGGCTCAGGTAGTGCAGCTCATCCAGGATGGCACATCAATGAGAGCTGTGGCAAGAAGGTTTGCTGTGTCTGTCAGCGTAGTGTCCAGAGCATGGAGGCGCTACCAGGAGACAGGCCAGTACATCAGGAGACGTGGAGGAGGCCGTAGGAGGGCAACAACCCAGCAGCAGGACCGCTGCCTCCGCCTTTGTGCAAGGAGGAGCAGGAGGAGCACTGCCAGAGCCCTGCAAAATGACCTCCAGCAGGCCACAAATGTGCATGTGTCTGCTCAAATGGTCAGAAACAGACTCCATGAGGGTGTTATGAGGGCCCGACATCCACAGGTGGGGGTTGTGGCTTACAGCCCAACACTGTGCAGGACGTTTGGCATTTGCCAGAGAACACCAAGATTGGCAAAATCGCTGGCGCCCTGTGCTCTTGAAAGCAGGTTCTCACTGAGCACGTGTGACAGATGTGACAGAGTCTGGAGACGCGGTGGAGAACGTTCTGCTGCCTGCAACATCCTCCAGCATGACCGGTTTGGCGGTGGGTCAGTAATGGTGTGGGGTGGCATTTCTTTGGGGGGCCGCACAGCCCTCGTTGTGCTCGCCAGAGGTAGCCTGACTGCCATTAGGTCCCGAGATGAGATCCTCAGACCCCTTGTTAGACCATATGCTGGTGCGGTTGGCCCTGGGTTCCTCCTAATGCAAGACAATGCTAGACCTCATGTGGCTGGAGTGTGTCAGCAGTTCCTGCAAGAGGAAGGCATTGATGCTATGGACTGGCCCGCCCGTTCCCCAGACGTGAATCCAATTGAGCACATCTGGGACATCATGTCTCGCTCCATCCACCAACGCCACGTTGCACCACAGACTGTCCAGGAGTTGGCGGATGCTTTAGTCCAGGTCTGGGAGGAGATCCCTCAGGAGACCATCCGCCACCTCATCAGGAGCATGCCCAGGCGTTGTAGGGAGGTCATACAGGCACGTGGAGGCCACACGCACTACTGAGCCTCATTTTGACTTGTTTTAAGGACATTACATCAAAGTTGGATCGGCCTGTAGTGTGGTTTTCCACTTTGATGTGACTCCAAATCCAGACCTCCATGGGTTGATAAATTTGATTTCCATTGATAATTTTTGTGTGATTTTGTTGTCAGCACATTCAACTATGTAAAGAAAGGAGTATTTAATGAGATTATTTCATTAAATCAGATCTGGGATGTGTTATTTAGTGTTCCCTTACTTACGTACTTATGTTACAACGTACTACTACACTCATTTATACTAGCTCCACCTCCAGGTTGTGGATAGAGCCCCTGTAGCAGACAGATGTAGATTTGTGCCAATATGTGTTCCTCCTGAGAGCAACATGTTCTCCTTGTTCTGTTTTACTAAAGTTATTGTTATAATAAATTTACACAGATCAGCTTTACGATGCAGACAGCAGTTGTTGATCGCAAATGTTTGTGCTACACTACCTACACTATCAGTGATATCCATCACTCAATTTATTCTCTTCAGCTTTGTTCCCTTCTGGCCTATTTGAATTATGCTGTATTTATACAGTGGTCGATTAAAGTTATCACAGAGTGTTTAGTTTGACAGTCTCAAAATCTATTTATACATAAATGTAAGTTAAAAGTGCGTTGTGTAGTTTTTAGTGGATTCTAGCAGTAAGGTTTCAGATTGCAACCAACAGTACACTCTTTACATATTTTATGCCTGAAAATAAATTACAACTAGTTATCAACTGGTCGGCATTTGCTGGCAAACCAACATTATCTAGTTTGAACCAACTAAAACACAAATCACACGGTGTTTCACATGATTTGCAGTGTATATATGTTGTGCATATAAACGTCGTAGCCTATGTAAGGCAATATACGACCAGTCCTTCACATAGAAAACAGTAGGCCTAAACAGGCTGCTATATACAACTGAGAAAGTTGGTGAATGCCTCGGTTTTTAGGTGAGGTTACAACCTGGTCACACATAGGCAATAAAAATTTTATAAATATATTTAAATTTCTTTTAAGAACTCCACAATTCCCCTTTTAAAGGTGTGAGGCTAACTTAACTGGTTACAGCTCAAAGTGGCGCAGCAGTATTATACCCTGTCATATTAGGAATATGATCTGACAAACCTAAAGCCATGCAGTGTGAGCATGTGTAAAAGATTTACCGACATTTTTTGAGGCAGAACACTTTCTCAGTGCCGTTTAAGAGACAGTTTGCAGTTTTGTATGTACTTTATTACTTACTGTGGAAGGATACATTTTTGGAGTGGAATATACTAAGTGTCCAAATCTATCTTTACTGGTGAAAAACCTTTATTCATTTATTCGCTGAATTGAAGTCAGGTGGCGATGAAACAGTGGATAAAACTTGGGTGTGGGACACCTGGGTTCAATTCCAACTGTGACATCCACCACTGTGTCCCTGAGCAAGATATTTAACCCTAGTTGCTCCAGAGGTGTGTGATCTCTGACATAGCAATTGTAAGTCACTTTTCATAAAAGCTAAATTAATAAATAAAACACCAATGTCTTGTTAACTTTCTTCTGTCAGTTGTCTTTGTTGAAGCCCTGCAATCTGTAGATGCTTTCTTCTCGTCTGTAATATTTCAATCTTTGGGACCCACATAATGGTGGCAAGCTCACAGTAATGATCCACAGAGTCAAGTGTTCAGGTCATGGCACGAGTAATTCAACAGATAATTAACTGTCTTTGTTTAGCAACATCCTTCCCTCTCTGAATGGAGGTGTTGTCAGCAAAGAATGGAAGTCACTCAGGGCCAACTCAGAGAAGTTAGAGCTTTCTTTGTCTGTGAGCTGCAAAGTAAACACAATTTCACGTCTCCTGATGGGACGTGTGGGGAAAACCAGGATAGCTGTGTGCTCTCAGTGACCTCTCAGCTAGCAAGTCCCACTCTTGCTAGTGCTAGGGCGGTGGTGAACATGAAGGGAGTGGGATGGTACTCTGCACCAAAGCTGCAGAACTGTCAGCTAATTTTTTAGGGCTTAATTACTGCAAGCTGCAATTACCAGCCAGCTGTCTACACCCCTCTTGTGGCAGTGCCACCAAGGAGTCTGCCCACTGACTTCCCACAACCCCCCACTCTATCTCACACTCACACAAGCACAAACTCAACCACATGGCCTGTTATGAATTTGCTTGACATGTCTTCTGTGTATTATATATAAAAAATCTCTTCATACATGAAACTTGATCTGTCACATACCAGTAATCAAGAGTGTGGGCAAATGGATTTTTACCATACAGGCACCATAGACAGCTGCTTAGTGTGATGAAAGCGTTCGCAATTCATTGTTCCACATTACCTGACAACTATACAGTACCACGTTAAAGAATAAGGCTAACAATGTACTACCTTCTTCTTATTGTCAACAATTCCATGTAAAGAACTAAAGCAATGCATTAGTCTATCTCCCAGTACCTTCTTCTCTACCTTGTCTGTGGCATTTAGCTGCAATTCCATTTGTTCTTACTGAAGTATGAATATAGTTTCTTTTGTACTTTAATAATTTTAATTTAAAAATAACTTCATTTGTTGGACTATTTTCAGAAGCTTGTTAATACACATTTGACACGTGACATGGTTTTGGTATAGATGGATAACCTACAGGGTTTGCCAACAGAAGCAATATTTGTTAGGATCAGTAGGCTTTGCTGGCAAATATAGAATATCATTTGTACATCTACCTGTCACTTGTCTTTTTTTGCTTTTCCTCCATTGCATCAGTAGTTTTCTGGAACTGTAGTGGTCTTTCCTTGGTTATGGCACACACTCAGCATCCATTTGATTTGCATTAATGATAGTTTGCATGTTTTTACACTTGTTGCTGTATAGTGTTGAATCTGTTGTAAATTGTGAACTTTAGCTGCATGCTCCTGCCATGCATACCAACAAAAACTATGAACCAAGACACAAACAAGTATAACAGCAAAAACAGTGGAAAAAACAGGCTAATATGCACTTGGCACGGTACAGTTACACTCTCTCTCTCTCTCTCTCTCTCTCGACATGGTGGGGGCTGCTGAGCACACACTAGCGTGACATCCCCGTCTCAAGTGGACAGACACAATTAATCCCAGGGACAGTGGAGACCTGCTGACAGAGGAAGATAAGGTATCGGCCAGTGCACACCGCTCCACCTGACCTGTTGCACATGAGCATAATTTAGCCCTTATGGCATATATAATGTGTTCCTTAGCTCCGACAGATTTCCTGCAATACCATAGGATTTTTCCTGTTTGATTCCCTTGTAGGGTCAATGTTTGCAAAAAACTAACCATGTTTAATTTCTTGCACTGTGAATTTGGTCAAATCATTTATGGGTTTGGGTTTTATATGGGAATCTCTGACAATATGACAACACACGTGTGAAGAATTACAATGTGCACAGGTTGATGATGGTACGAGGCAGGCAGGCAAGCAGGCAGTGGTGACCAGAGGATGGCATAGCAATGGTGGTCTTGACAGTGTGGTGTGGCAAATAGTGTTGAAGACACTGGCACTAGAGAACTGTAGCACAGGGAAAAAAATATGTTTAAATACAATCCAAGGCAAAAAGAGTTCTAAAGGCAAAGTTGGCTGAGAGTACTTTTACATGAAGGACGCAAACAATCGCTGACTGACTGGAGACCAGTGGCTTGTACCATGAAGCAGGATTTGAACTTAGCAAGATAACTGAGGGTAACCTTGTGTTTTCAGTCCTGTAACAGTGCTTCGCTTCTTAACAGGGTAGATCGCCATGGTAACTTATGCTGAATGGCTAACCTGCTCTGGAGCACGTTATGTTCCAGATAAGCGATCAACTTTATAAAAACACTGCCTACTAACTAGGGCTGCAGCTAACGATGATTTTAGTATTCGAAGCTTCTATAGATTATTTTAACGATTCATCAATGCGTCGTTTAAGAAGTACTTTACCTCCCGGGAACGGGATCAACTGCGCACATTTATAGGTGATAGATATTTATTGCTCCTTTCAGAAATTCATTGTGTGTCATTCAGCAAACATCAGACCAACAACCAGACACCTGCTTTACAAACATAAACATCACCCGAGTGCTATACAAGCTACACTAAAGGCTCGTGCAGACTACAACTTTCAGCGTTTGGGTGAAAGGATGGATTAGCACATTCCGGATAAATGTGCGACATTAATAAATATCCGTGCGAAACACTTTTCTGCATAGTTAGATGAATTAAATGATGCATCAATGCAAAGAATTTGCTTCCATGCATTTTATTAATTGATTTAATCGATGAATCGTGTCAGCCCTACTACTGACCAATCAGCTCTTTTGGGAAATGACACCTGTAGGAGATTCCAAAGATGTTTTTAGGCTGCTTTTATGTTTGCTGCGGTGATGCAGAGAAAATTTTGTATAGCAATATCATCCTACAGAGACTCACTGAACTAGGCTCCTAAAGCCTTGCTTGTTGTATGTTTAAGATGGGACCGTAAGCCTACTTGCTGCTTTAAAATGTGTTTTGTATTTTTTAATTGTTCAGTTTCACACAGCCTGTTGCAGCCATTAAAATAAATGGGTTTCAATTTTCTTATGTGATGCTAAATATTATGAGCATATAGTTTGGTAGGACTATTTAAGTTACATTTAATAAGAATGTTTATTTTAGGTTAGTACCAATTTTGCATTATAGATACTGGTCATATAGTTCCCTGCCTTTTGCTCTGTGGGCGCAGGTATTGTAGGGGGCGTTTTCAGTAGCCTAAATGTTGTGATACAGTCTTCCGACCACTATTTGAGCACTTTTATGGCATGATAGGATTTTCTGTTGTGTTGCTTTATGAAGGTAATTTAGAACAATGTTTGGAACACTTGAGTGTGTTTAAATAAATTAATCTGAAAAGTGAGAAGTTCTTAAAGGTTAGTTGGAACGACTACTTATTCAGTGCTGGAGGCTTTTAATGTGGAAACACCAACACACAGCCGAGCTGAAAGAATAAGGCTAAAATTGTCATACACCCCATAAAACATTAAATCAACGCATTCATATTATAGAATATGCCTGGTCATTAGCCTAGGCTTTCACACTGTCTGCGATTTTCTGTCTTCTTGCATGTGTCAGCTGCAGCTGTGCTACTTATACTGTATCTAATATTACAGTTTGGTCTTTGTTTGAAAAATATGCCGCTCTGCTGCTAACATCGCCTCTTTTATGTGAATGCGCTCATGCTTAGTTTAGGGAAAGCCTGGGTTGACTTACCGAGTTGATAACCAGCTTCGTGTGACTGCTTATCCTGTTTGTTAGGGTTAGTGAAGCCAGATAACTAAAAGATATCATGGGTACATTGAACTTGCTTTGTGGTACAGGGCCCAGGAGTTTTCCAGCAGAAGCTTGATGAGAGGATTGCCAGCAGGTGTGGCGATGAACCAGGTGCCAGGCGGTAACCACACCCATACACATATACCCACACACACAAGACCAGAGACACGGGGCCGTTTCTTATTTTCCTAATTTGTGCCTCCTCCCCTCCTCGATACTCGATCCTCGAGGCTGTGACCCAAAAATCAATCTCAGCGCAGCATCTTGAAGGACATCTCAATTCCTAAAATACACCTTGAGGAGCAAGAAGGCAAGGAGATATAAAATGAGAAATGAGAGACTAGAGAAAAGAAGAAGAATACACAGAAAAAACACAGAATAGACAGAAATAAGTCATGGGTGAGCCGTTACAGGGGTTTCAAAGAATTCTGCAAAAAAGACAAAGGGAGCACTTTTACTGTGGAATTTCTTAAAAGTGCTACCACTCTGAATATCAATTTTTTTTTTAGAAGTATTGAGCATATATGTCATTCAACATAATGTCATTTGATGAAAGCTTTTATCCTAATTGCCCCATGAGTCCCTCGAGTGCACACATTTTTAGCATGGATGGTCTACTACTAAATTTGACAGCATTAGTGCCATCCTTTACTTCTACAAGGCAAAATTACACTTTTCCAGGAAATTCTTAGTTGTCTTATGTAATTGGTATTCTCATGTTCCATGGTTTATTGCTTAATAGGAATAATATTTTACATTTTGGGTGCTGACCCTCAAAACAGGTTTTCATCAAAACAACTGGGTAAATGGGTTCAGTCTCGTGTTCAAGTAGACGGAAGAGTATCCTATCAGGTACATTTTAATGCTACTATTAATGCCAAAATGACAAAACTTGCTCCACCCAGCTTTCCGATGTGATGATGTCAACATAAAACTTCCAAATGAGTTAATTTCTGTATCCCTGTCATTCACTTTCCTTATTTGTTTGTGGGGAACAGGTCTGTTGGAGATTATGGAACATCCAAAGTGACAGAACTGAATGAAAGAATAAATAAATAAATGGGGAAATAAATGCAAGAAAGAATGAATGAATAAAAGAATAAATACATACATTTGCTTTTGCCTTTCCCTTAGAGACCTATTGTCATTGCTTTTTCCTTCCTCTTCCTTAACTGTCAATCAACGTGTTGTGGCCCACCCACTAAGTCAGGTCGAGTAGCCGATGACTGATACTATCTTCAGTGCGGAAGAGTGTTATGATTGGTAGAAAGTTTAGAAGGAGTTATGCTGCGTTCAAGACCGGTCGGAACTAGGATATTTCCCAGTTGAAACTTCCGACTTCCCACATCAAAGCGTTCCAGGTGCATGGTGGTGCATGACACCGAAAGTGAACGAAAACCATGGCTAACTGTGACAACGTGTACACACAGTTGCACCCTCAGCAGTGTTTTAGGTGTTGATTAAAAGGATGGCAGTTTAACCGCAACAACTTAATATAACATAAATAGCCTATAGTTACAAGTTAAAGGTTCAGTGTATAATATATCTGAGGATCTATTGACAGAAATGCAATATAATATCCATAACTATGTTTTCAGTGGTGTATAAAGACCTTGCATAATGAACCCTTATGTTTTTATTACCTTAGAATGAGATATTTATATCTACATACAGGAAGCACCCCCTGCTGTGGAGGTCGACATATTGTGTCATCATGTTTCTACTGTAGACTACAGCAAACAAACAGCACTTTCGTCACTACCTTGAAAGAGAAGCAACAGAAGAAGTAGCAGCAGAAGAAGTTGTACGTTTCTAACTACTAGGTAGTAGTAGAAGCTCTCCTTTATTAGTAGTGGAATTTTGGACAAATGGAGGATCACAGCTATTATTTAGCACAAGAGCGCGAGGGTGAATCTGCTTCGAAGAAGCGAAAGCATGATGAAGCCAGACTTATCACGGGAGCGACGCAGGCAGAAATCACGGTTAAACATCGGTATGGCTTTTCCCAGATGGAAGAAGGGTGTAATGAGGGAAAAATGTTTTCAAAGCGACACCGAAGTTGCCAGTTTTCTGATGGACAGGTAAGGTATTCCAACTGAAAACTGTTGTTTGATAATGTTAGCATTAGCTAGAAGCTAGCCATAGACACCGTGAGAAGTGACTTTTCCCTTGTCAGTGGTGTAAAATATGTAGCTGTATAGTTTCATGTGGTTCTTCTCCCACGCTGTGTTATGGCTTTGCTATGTGGGGATAAATGTACTGGTTACGTTCGTGAGACAATCAGCTGATTAGTATTATTGACCGCAAAACAGCAAGTTAGCCTACAGCATAACATCTCATATTAGCCAGCTAAACTTTTACTAACCTGTTAGAAGAAATATACTGTATGTAACGTTAGTTGGATTGTTATTTCGAAGGTTGTTCTCCAGTGCTTTGGCTTCGTTTAGTGAACAGAAATGTGTCTTTTGTGTTTGTGAGACAATCAGCTGATGATTACAATTAGCTAAAAAACCGTAACATTGCATGGAGCATGGTGGCTCAGATTAGCAAGCTAAATGTTTACTGCCCTGGGGAAAAACATTTTTACTGCTAACAGCATTACGATAACAACACTGTGTGCTTATCAAGTGACTAATTATGCTTATTGTCAGAATTTACATTAGAAACAACGTATTTGTTTGTATTGCTTCTAGGGTGCATACAAAGGTTACCACAAGCTCAAATTATGGAACTCAGCACTTATTTGTGTTATATTATATTGTAGAGCACCCTTGATCCTCACCTGACTATGGCTTTGTAAACTTACCCATGATGTGTTTAATAATGGACTGTGGTACAGAAACAGGGACATTTTTACACACTCTTGGCTTACGTTTTCCATGTTGTCTGTCGGTGATCATACTTGCACTAGATGTGATAGTTTTTGGGATGTTCAATTTATTAGGCAAGATGAGCAAACCCTACAAAGATGTAACACATTGTGGATTACAGTACAGTAATGTATTACAGTCATGTAGCACTTCATTTATTGAGGCTGCTGCTGTTTCTCCAGCTACGAGACAGGTCCTGCAACATCGACTCCCTTGAAAAGAAAACCTTTGCAAGTCCCAGCTCCAGCATTGTCTAGCATTGGTGCTTCTAGTGGAACAGACCGGTAAGTCATGCATAACAATATATTAATTTTGTCCTAATAGCTTTGATTAGAAACATGAACTTTATGATTAGTGTGCAATAGTGTGTTATTTATTTTTGGTCTATATCTACTGTTGAATGAGAATATGTGGGATTTACACAACTTGCTCTGGTTATTCTTTACAGAGATGAGCATCTTGATGTCATTCCAGAAGCCACAGAAATTCAGGGCCTTGAACAAAGGTAACATGTACACATCATAACTTTTAGCCCTGTATTGCTTTTCTCCAAATGTTCATAATATATATTTGTAATATGTTTTTTGCAGCTTACATGACTTGAGCATTGTTGAGGAGGATTTGGAGGAAAATGTTTTCAATGACCCAATGAACAGTGTGCAAGTAGTACTTCCTAATTACATGTATTATTTTTCAGTGATATTATTTGAGAACTTGTTTTTATCTGAAAGTTGTCATTATGTAAAGAATTGATTGGGCAGATAAAGCTTCATCTTACTCCCTTGAAAGAGATGATGGACAGAATGGTTCAGCTCTGATGAAGAGGATCTTCCACCGATTTCTATACGGTGTGGTATTTGTCAGTCTCAATTTGCAATTGTTATGTGGTGTTTGTTTACTACAGATTTTTGTGCCTCAATAGAATGGGTGGAGCACTGAAGAAAGCACACTCCTTGCCTACACATGAAGACGCTCCTGATGAGCCTTCTCCCTGTGATCATGACCCTGTATTCCCAGAACCACAGAATGTCCTTTGTGAAGATGACATCATAGGTGTCAGAGCCTCCATAGTGTACAAGAACTGCTTAAGACAACTGGCTACATTTCTGATCCTGCCTGTGGATAAATGCACTGGCCTTCTGAGGACTGGTGCGCCGTGCAACTCTGTTGCACCCTTTGAGATCAACATCAACACCAAGGGCACAGCAGCTACTATCGAATGGGTAAGTCCAGACAATCACAAAATATCACAACTTTAAATTAGTATAAAATGAAAGGTTATACCAAAAGCCAGTGCTGTACATGACAAAAGCAAATGTTTCTTCTCTGTGACTTTTAGATCTGTCCTAATAAACACAGCTTGTGGAGGTGGAATTCCCAGCCTGTGATGAAGTTTGGGATGCAAGCTGGAGATTTTCTCTTATCCACCAACATTTTGTTGTCTGGCAACAACTATGCAAAGGTTGCCCTCTTGTTCAAATTCATGAACACAGGGATGGTGAACAGGAACACTTTCTTCTCCATTCAGGATACTTACTGCGTCAATACAATAAAGGACTTCTGGGAAGAGAGAAGGACAGAGGTTCTACAGTGGGGGAAATAAGTATTTGACCCCTTGCTGATTTTGCAGGTTTGCCCACTTACAAAGAATGCAACGATCTATAATTTTAATCATATGTACATTCTAACAGTGAAAGACAGAATCCCAAAGAAAATTCCAGAAAATCACATCATATGAATTTATAAAAATTGATAACCATCTGATGAGGAAAAACAAGTATTTGACCCCCTGGACAAACAGCATGTTAATATTTTGTAGAAAAGCCATTATTGGCCAGCACAGATGTCAAACGGTTTTTATAGTTGGTGACAAGGTTTGTGCACATTTCGGCAGGGATGTTGGCCCACTCCTCCCTGCAGACAGCCTCCAAATCATTCAGGTTCCGAGGTTGTCGCCTG
>NC_060154.1:12015000-12022538 GCF_021292245.1 Micropterus dolomieu
TGCTGCCCCTGTGTTCCTGCTCGACACCCTCTACTGCAACGACTATTGTTGCTAGTCTTATTGTTATTATTGTTATTATAATCATTAACATTACGATGGTTACCATTAACACTATTATAAATATCTGTACCATTTTTCATTTAGTCTATAGCAACATTACCTTCACTGTCTGTACCTCTGTGTGTATATTGTGTAGGCTGCCTCCCTCCCCTCTCTCTCTCCTTACATCTCTCTCTCTCTCTCTCTCTCTCTCTCTCTCTCTCTCTCTCTCCCTCTCGCTCTCTCTCACCCCAACCGGTCGAGGCAGATGGCCGCCCAACCTGAGCCATGGTTCTGCTCGAGGTTTCTGCCTCTTAAAAGGAAGTTTTTCCTTGCCTCTGTCGCCTAGTGCTTGCTCTTGGTGGGAACTGTTGGGCTTCTGTAAATAACATCACAGAGTACGGTCTAGACCTGCTCTTTTATGAAAAGCGCTGTGAGATAACTGTTGTTGTGATTTGGCGCTATATAAATAAAATTGAATTGAATTGAATTGAATTGAAATTGAATAGATCCTTAGATAATTCAAGTAAAACAAATGAATCAAAAGAGTCATTCTTTTGTAATGACTCAAAATGACAACAAAAATCAGTCTGTTCTGGTACAGCTCAGTATAGAAGCAGTGCAGGATTTACAGCAGTGTACTTGTGTGTTTGTTGGGGTGGTAGGTGGGCTTTAAGAAGAAGACCAGAGTTTGCACCCCATCACAGTTCAACATTTAATGTTGTCTTTTTAGCAACGCATGTAGCAGCATGAATGTAGGGTTGACAATGCCAGTTGGTCAAATGTTTGGTTTATGACAAAATACCGGCATTCCCATCAGCCCCAGCATTACTGTGCTTAGTGTTAATTAGCAAATGCTTGCACGCTAACACACTAAACTGTGAGCATGGTAAGACCCATCATGTTATCATTGTCAGCATGTTTAGCATGATGTTGGCATTTAGCTCAAAGCAACACGGAGCCCATATATGGCCACAGTAGCTGTGATAGTTAAGGGTAGGTTAAACCTCCAGAAGATAAATATAAGTCAACGCAATGTCCTCGCATGGGGCAAAAAAAATAATTTTTGTAGACTATTCCCGATTCATCTTAGAGAAAGAAGGGGAGGTATCCTCTATAATAATCTCCTCGCTCGCCATCCTCTATTCTCATCATCATCGTCATCTGTTTCGGCAATGATTTAGGATTAAGCTAGGACAGAGCAATAAGAGGAAAGAGAGTGTAGGGAGGCGGGGTATGGATGATAAACAAAGACATACGAGGAAAAAGTAACAAATTGAAGAGGTATAGAAGACAAGGAAAGAAAAAGAGTAGAGAAATAACAACAAAGTCACACAGCACAAGATTGTGTCCAGGAAAAATGCAGGACAGCAGAACAGATAAGGGGATGGTGCTTCCTTTCCATTTGTGTACTATCTGGTGTTTGGGCGGAGGGAGAGATAATGAAACAATAGGGAGGGAGAGTCAGGGTTGAAATTAGGAATGACATTTGTCCCAAAACCAGAGAGAAGAGAGAGGAATCTTGTGTCTGAAACTTGTTCTGTCAAGAAAGAGAAGTTTAGAAGTCTTGGAGAAGAGAGGAGAGAGATGGTGGAAAGAGAGGACAAGAGACAAAAATCTATACAACAAGAGCAAAATCATTAGGTTTGGAGAGGAGTTCAGAAAAGAATACAAGACAAGAGGCTCATCAGCCAGTGAAGGTGTCAGGATATGAAGGGTAGTGTGTGATGAGGACACACGGCAGCAAAGAGTTGGTCATGAAAGATAGAAAGGGTGAAAAAAGAGGCAAAGCTGCCAAAATCCACAGCTCTTTGTCTGCAAATAATCTGCTTCAGGTCACCTTATTCAGCATGTCCATGGCTTTGTCCCTTAGTAACTTCTGGCTGCTGTTCCCTGGAACTCCTAATTCTTCTCCACACATAGCACAGTCTTTGGTCAAAAAAGACAAAAAACACTTTTTAGTGCCCTCGTGAAGGGGTTGTAACATCACATAAAAACAATCCACTTACACAGTACATTTAGCTGTGCCCACATTGCTGTGTAAGAACCACAAACAGTTATTTAAAAGCTAGCAAACGCTGAAATATCACGTCGGCTAAATGCAGTCAATGTAACGGTATCATGTAACAAGCATGGATTAATTCAAGCGGATAAAAATATTACTGTAAAGTTGTAGTGGGAGTTTACCTGAGTTTCAAGCATTTTGTGTAATATTGCTTGCTCTTAAGTTCAAGCATACGCAAAATACCTGGTTGCAAACTAAAAACTCCACCACTAGTGGCCCCTGAAAACTACATAATGCCCCTATAAGTAGACAAATATTATTTTAACCACACAAAAGAATATTTTCTAGCAGTTCAAGTTTAAGATGTAACCACTATCCAAGCTGTAGTGGTTTCACTCGAGAAAAGTTTAAATCAAGTCTCAAAATCCAAGTTTAATCTCAAGACTTCTTATCGATGGCAAATGCTTTCTTTTCAAAGCTATGTTTATAATATTCTAAAAGCAGGAACCTCAATGCTAAGTCCCCTCAATGCAAAAACCTGTTACTGTCATACCTATTGAGGCTGAAACATGCTTCTCTGGAATGCACATACCGTAGGTGTGCATGAAGATCATTTGGAGATGTTTTATACTATCAACCAATAAACTAGCTTGACACTCAGGTTCACATTACAAGTTATGAAGATTTAGGAGATGTGTGCCTGGTTACCCCCACGGATAGCCTCTGTGACTTACAGTTACACATAACACCCTTCTTTGTTGTGTATCTTCACAGAATCATAAATCAAGTCCACTTAAAGTCATCTGAAATCACCTTTTTGCGGTCGATTTGTTTAAATTTTATTTATTGCTCATCAATTTTATTAATATTTAAAATTTAAAGATAGGCGTACAAAGCCATTGGCAGACAGCATTTTGTCAAAAGTAGTATTGAAGAGTAATGATGACACGACTAACAGCGTATAAGTAGTGGTTCACGTTTTTAAGCAGCTGACACGCTAGTTACTAGCTAGTTGCTATCTAGCCTGTGAACTGACGTCAGTAAACTGTCCAAGGTGGAGAACAAGACATGTTCATGTTTTTAAGTTAGATAAGAAGGAGACATTAGCGGGAAAGAATACTTTTGGCTGCTGTCAGGCTGTGACTGTCTGCCCAAGACAAGAGAACAGCACAAACATAAAGACAAAAATATTAAATATAAAACTCTCCCTTTTTAGTTCAGATTTTCTGAAAGGAGAAGGAGAACACTGGGTATGTGATTTACACATATGTATGCTATAGCAGGAAAAAACAAATCAAATGTGCAGTTAAATTTTGGTTGGACCTGCAAGTATGTTTTTAATTTAAGTCAGACTTCAGCCAAGATAGCTGTAACATTCAGCTACTACTATAATAATAATAAGTAAATGCAAAAAGCAATACTATGTGGAAAACAAACCTAAATATGCATATTCAGGTATCATACATAACAGTATAGTCATACCATAAATATAAACAAACAGAATCTGTCTTTATTAAGATATTAAGTATGTTGTCTTTCTGTCTTAGGCACACACCCAATTCCTGCCAATAGCAGAAAAATCCACAGAGACCAAAATCGGCAATGCCCTGCCAAGCACTGTCATCTTCATTTTAATGGTCCTTAATTGGCTGGGTTTGACAGGCTCTCCTAATATGTAGCAGCTAAATGACTTACATCTAAGGATTATCCACTGACCCTCTAATTAATCAAGAAGGCACAATGGCAGCCAACTCTGAACGTTTATGTTTTATTATCAAGAGAATGAGCTGAAGCAATAATTATTTATTCACCACATGGTTTGCAGCATTCTGTGTGTGTGACATTAATGCGGATGCAGGCTTTTGGAATTGTAATGGCACTCCATTAATGCCAATCACAAAAATTTTGAAACAAAACCAGCACTAGGGCTTCTTTGAAAATTTTTAGGTATATGGGAAAACATTTCTATCCAATCTTTAATGTTTGAATTCAGAATGCACTAATGTCTGGTATCAGACCATTGCCTTTGAATAAATGTTTTTTTTAATTTTGGTAAAGATGAGGGTGTAGAATTTAGAAAGGACATATCCCTACTCCCTAATATTCAGCAACTACTGAATTGTCCCTGCAACAATTTTGATCAAAAAAACTGAATATAACTATTGTTGTTCATGTCAGTGTCTAGTCAATGTATTTGGTACACAAAAGGTTAACAGCTCTTGTGCTATACTATCCAATGTGTTTTTTAAGTTTTGAAAGATGATGTTCTCCCCCCTCATATGTCTCACAGTGGTTTGGTCCACTGCCTACCTTTTTCAGACTCTCAGTGACTTTATTTCAAAGAAATCTCTATCTTGAAGTGGTTTCTTGCACATCTAAAGCTAACTAATTATCAACGATTTGGCGAAAAAGTCATATTGCGATTATTGTGGACAATATTACGATTGCGATATCATGGAACAAATGGCACTACGAGTCTACTTGCTTATGGAACATCCAAAGTGACAGAACTGAATGAAAAAATAAATAAATAAATGGGGAAATAAATGCAAGAAAGAATGAATGAATAAATAAATAAATGCGGAAATATATCAAAGAAAGAATGAATGAATGAAAGAATAAATGCAGAAATATATCAAAGAAAGAATGAATGAATAAAAGAATAAATACATACATTTGCTTTTGCCTTTCCCCAATGAGACCTATTGTCATTGCTTTTCCCTTAAAGACCTATGTGTATTGCTTTTTCCTTCCTCTTCCTTAACTGTCAATCAACGTGTTGTGGCCCGCCCACTAAGTCAGGTTGAGCAGCCGATGACTGATACTATCTTCAGTGTGGATATGCTCCCTGGAAGAGTGTTATGATTGATAGAAAGTTTAGAAGGAGTTATGCTGCGTTCAAGACCAGTCGGAACTGGGATATTTCCCAGTTGAAACTTCCGACTTCCCACATCAAAGCGTTCCAGGTGCATAGTGGTGCATGACACCGAAAGTGAACCATGGCTAACTGTGACAACGTGTACACACAGTTGCACCCTCAGCAGTGTTTTAGGTGTTAATTAAAAGGATGGCAGTTTAACTGCAACATCTTAATATAACATAAATAGCCTATAGTTACTAGTTAAAGGTTCAGTGTATAATATATCTGAGGATCTATTGACAGAAATGCAATATAATATCCATAACTATGTTTTCAGTGGTGTATAAAGACCTTGCATAATGAACCCTTATGTTTTTATTACCTTAGAATGAGCTATTTCTATCTACATACAGAGGCACCCCCTGCTGTGGAGGTCGACATATTGTGTCATCATGTTTCTACCGTAGCCTACAGCGAACAAACAGCGCTTTCGTCACTATCTTGAAAGAGAAGCAACAGAAGAAGTAGCTGCAGAAGAAGCTCTCCTTTATTAGTAGTGGAATATTGTACAAATGGAAGACCACAGCTATTATTTAGCACAAGAGCCGACGGAGGGTGAATCTGCTTCGAAGAAGCAAAAGCATGATGAAGCCAGACTTATACGGGAGCGACGCATGCAGAAATCACGGGTAAACATCGGTGTGGCTTTTCCCAGATAGAAGGGTCTAATGAGGGAAAAATGTTTTCAAAGCGACGCCGAAGTTGCCAGGTTTCTGATGGACAGGTAAGGTATTCCAACTTTAGCATTGCAAATGAAAACTTGTTTGATAATGTTAGCATTAGCCAGAAGCTAGCCATAGCCACCGTGAGAAGTGACTTTTCCCTTGTCAGTGGTGTAAAATATGTAGTTGGATAGTTTCATGTGGTTCTTCTCCCTCACTGTGTTATGGCTTCGCTATGTGGGGATAAATGTGCTGGTTACGTTCGTGAGACAATCAATCAATCAACAATAAGATTAGTATTATTGACCGCAAAACAGCAAGTTAGCCTACAGCATAACAGCTCATATTAGCCAGCTAAACTTTTACTACCCTGTTAGAAGAAATATGTAACATTAGTTGGATTGTTATTTCGAAGGTTGTTCTCCAGCGCTTCGGCTTCGTTTAGTGAACAGAAATGTGTCTTTTGTGTTTGTGAGACAATCAGCTGATGATTACAATTAGCTAAAAAACCGTAACATTGCATGGAGCAGGTGGCTCAGATTAGCAAGCTAAATGTTTACTGGCCTGGGGGAAAACATTTATTTTTACTGCTAACAGCATTATGATAACAACACTGTGTGCTTATCAAGTGACTAATTATGCATATTGTCAGAAGTTACATTAGAAACAACGTATTTGTTTGTATTGCTTCTACAGTGCATACAAAGGTTACCACAAACTCAAATTATGGCACTCCTCACTGGACTATGGCTTTGTTACATTACCCATGATGGGGTTTATAATGGACTGTGGTACAGAAACAGGGACATTTTTACACACTCTTGGCTTACGTTTTCCATGTTGTCTGTTGGTGATCATACTTGCACTAGATGTAATAGTTCTTTTAATAGGCAAGATGAGCAAACCCTACAAAGATGTAACACATTGTGGATTACAGTACAGTAATGTATTACAGTCATGTAGCAATTCAGTTATTGAGGCTGCTGCTGTTTCTCCAGCTACGAGACAGGTCCTGCAACATCGACTCCCTTGAAGAGAAAACCTTTGCAAGTCCCAGCTCCAGCATTGTCTAGCATTGGTGCTTCTAGTGGAACAGACCGGTAAGTCATGCATAACAATATATTAATTTTGTCCTAATAGCTTTGATTAGAAACATGAACTTAATGATTAGTGTGTTATTTTATTTTTGGTCTATAGCTACTGTTGAATGAGCATATGTGGAATTTACACAACTTGCTCTGGTTATTCTTTACAGAGATGCGCATCTTGATGTCATTCCAGAACCCACAGAAATTCAGGGCCTTGAACAAAGGTAACATGTACACATCATAACTTTTAGCCCTATATTGCTTTTCTCCAAATGTTCATAATATATATTTGTAATGTGTTTTTTGCAGCTTACATGATATGAGCATTGTTGAGGAAGACTTTTTTTCAGTGACCCAATGAATAGTGTGTAAGTAGTACTTCCTAATTACATGTATTATTTTTCAGTGATATTATTTGAGAACTTGTTTTTATCTGAAAGTTGTCATTATGTAAAGAATTGATTGGGCAGATAAAGCTTCATCTTACTCCCTTGAAAGAGATGATGGACAGAATGGTTTCAGCTCTGATGAAGAGGATCTTCCACCGATTTCTATACGGTGTGTTATTTGTCAGTCTCAATTTGCAGTTGTTTTGTGGTGTTTGTTTACTACAGATTTTTGTGCCTCAATAGAATGGGTGGAGCACTGAAGAAAGCACACTCTATCGATGGACTTCCTTGCCTGCACATGAAGACGCTCGTGATGAGCCTTCTCCCTGTGATCATGACCCTGTTTTCCCAGAACCACAGAATGTCCTTTGTGAAGATGACATCATAGGTGTCAGAGCCTCCATAGTGTACGAGAACTGCTTAAGACAACTGGCT
>NC_060154.1:12022558-12023223 GCF_021292245.1 Micropterus dolomieu
ATGGTGGTGATGTTGGATGCTGGTTGTTTGGGTGTTGACAGGTGTCTTTTATACAGGTAACGAGGTGAGGCAGGTGTATTTGATGTAGATAATTGGTTGGGATTGGGGCTGTGTCTTAAAGAAAGACTAACTGGCTTGTAGGAGCCAGAATACTTGCTGTTTGGTAGGGGGTCATATACTTGTTTTTCCTCATCAGATGGTTATCAATTTTTATAAATTCATATGATGTGATTTTCTGGAATTTTCTTTGGGATTCTGTCTTTCACTGTTAGAATGTACATATGATTAAAATTGTAGATTGTTGCATTCTTTGTAAGTGGGCAAACCTGCAAAATCAGCAAGGGGTCAAATACTTTTTTCCCCCACTGTATGTGGCCTTCAAGGGAAAGATGTTGTTGTCCTAGGTGTGTAGTTGATACTGTATTATGTAACATAGCTATTGAATACACTAAGCAATGACAGTATGGAAACAACTAATAACTGTTTTTCTGTTGAATTATATTTTAAAAAATTTCAACGGATGGCAGAAATGACTCTCCTGGTCACTGTGCACAATACTGCAGCTACACCACCATGGAGAATGACACCAAGGAGATCATTCATGTTGCCACCATAGACAAGCGGCAAACATCATGGAACTCTGTCGTCATGGAGAAGGAGGGTTT
>NC_060154.1:12023243-12024918 GCF_021292245.1 Micropterus dolomieu
GTGTAAGTAGTACTTCCTAATTACATGTATTATTTTTCAGTGATATTATTTGAGAACTTGTTTTTATCTGAAAGTTGTCATTATGTAAAGAATTGATTGGGCAGATAAAGCTTCATCTTACTCCCTTGAAAGAGATGATGGACAGAATGGTTTCAGCTCTGATCAAGAGGATCTTCCACCGATTTCTAAACGGTGTGTTATTTGTCAGTCTCAGTTTGCAATTGTTTTGTGGTGTTTGTTTACTACAGATTTTTGTGCCTCAATAGAATGGGTGGAGCACTGAAGAAAGCACACTCTATCGATGGGCTTCCTTGCCTGCACATGAAGACGCTCCTGACCACAGAATGTCCTTTGTGAAGATGACATCATAGGTGTCAGAGCCTCCATAGTGTACTGCTTAAGATCCCGCCTGTGGATAAATGCACTGGCCTTCTGAGGACTGGTGTGCAGTGCAACTCTGTTGCACCCTTTGAGATCAACATCACCACCAAGGGTACAGCAGTTACTATCGAATGGGTAAGTCCAGACAATCACAGAATATCACAACTTTAAATGAGTATAAAATGAAAGGTTATACCCAAAGCCAGTGCTGTACATGACAAAAGCAAATGTTTCTTCTGTGGGACTTTTAGATATAATGGACACAGCTTGTGGAGGTAGAATTCCGAGCCTGTGATGAACTTTGGGATGCAAGCTGGAGATTTTCTCTTGTCCACCAACATTTTGCTGTCTGGCAACAACTACACAAAGGTTGCCGTCTTGTTCAAATTCATGAACATGGGGATGGTGAACAGGAACACTTTCTTCTCCATAAGGACACATACTGCATCAATACAATAAAGGACTTCTGGGAAGAGAGAAGGACAGAGGTTCTTTGTGGCCTTCAAGGGAAAGATGTTGTTGTCCTAAGTGTGTAGTTGATACTGTATTATGTAACATAGCTATTGAATACACTAAGCAATGACAGTATGGAAACAACTAATAACTGTTTTTCTGTTGAATTATATTTTAAAAAATTTCAACGGATGGCAGAAATGACTCTCCTGGTCACTGTGCACAATACTGCAGCTACACCACCATGGAGAATGACACCAAGGAGATCATTCATGTTGCCACCATAGACAAGTGGCAAACATCATGGAACTCTGTCGTCATGGAGAAAAAGGGTTTCATCCAGACTGGACAAGCTTACATCAGAAATAAAGCTAGTGGAGATCTGCACAGATGCTCATGCCCAGATTGGTGCCCTTATGAGTAAGTATTCATGTGATATATTGTATGGATGCATGTGTATAACAGTAATATAAATATTATAGTAACATGACATTATTTACCGCTTCATAGACCCAGACAAAGGCAAATACAAGGCTCTTGGAATTCATCACAGTCTGGACATGTGGCATGGTGCAAAGAACCTTGCCAAAAAAATAGCTGCAGTAAGTGTAATAACTGGCTAATGTTGTGAAACAATTATTAACCATAAAGTTACTATTCTGTACATCAGGGTTATTGAACTATGTGCAGTTGATGGATGACAGTATGGAAGGTTTCATTGCACTCAAAGACAACAGATTTTGTTTACTTTCCTCTGCCAGAAGATGTGTTACTCATTCTAGACATTTGGTGTAGTCATTTAGCGTTATCTTTTTTTTGGGGGGGGGGGGGGGTTCACCAC
>NC_060154.1:12024939-12025409 GCF_021292245.1 Micropterus dolomieu
CTACACACAGACTATAGTTGAATGCCTGTATTTTACAGTAATATTTATTTTTCTCTTTTCAAGGCAGCAAAGATAAAAGGAGAGTCCATCCTCTTCAACTGGCTGAAGGACATAGTCAACCATTTTCGGTGGTGTTGCAAGACTGCCGACACACGTGGGAAGTTTCTTGTAAGCACACAATTTTATTATATCTTTGAGTAATTTCATTAATTGCTATATTAATGACATATTTACAGTGCATTTTTATGTTTTGCAGGTATTATGGGTTGGCATCCTTCACCATGTCTGCAACATTCACACCTAGACTATGGGAAGTTGCAAACACGGGCACCTTGAATCGGATCAAATGCGGGGAAAGATGTGGATCCAGACAGACTCCCAGTGCCACAAAGCTTTAGTGGATATAGTTCTCGATAAGAGGTGGCAGAAAGATGTTCACAACTATCTGCGATTCAGGTAGTGTGGCTATA
>NC_060154.1:12025429-12075581 GCF_021292245.1 Micropterus dolomieu
AATTTCAACGGATGGCAGAAATGACTCTCCTGGTCACTGTGCACAATACTGCAGCTACACCACCATGGAGAATGACACCAAGGAGATCATTCATGTTGCCACCATAGACAAGCGGCAAACATCATGGAACTCTGTCGTCATGGAGAAGGAGGGTTTCATCCAGACTGGACTGGAAGCTTACATCAGAAATAAAGCTAGTGGAGATCTGCACTGATGCTCATGCCCAGATTGGTGCCCTTATGAGTAAGTATTCATGTGATATATTGTATGGATGCATGTGTATAACAGCAATATAAATATTATAGTAACATGACATTATTTACCGCTTCATAGACCCAGACAAAGGCAAATACAAGGCCCTTGGAATTCATCACAGTCTGGACATATGGCATGGTGTGAAGAACCTTGCCAAAAAAATAGCAGCAGTAAGTGTAATAACTGGCTAATGTTGTGAAACCATCACTCTAGGTAGGTCCTCTGCCTCTCCTTGCCCTGACTGCACCTCCAACACCTCTGCCTCTCCGCCCTCTTCCTCTCCCTCTCTCTCTTACAGTTATCTCCGGTAAATGGACTTCTGCATTTAGATCACATTGACATGTGCTGGTTCTGTCTAACATTAGCTTCTTCTTCCTTCTTCCTTCTTCTTCCTTGTGCTGTTATTGTCAGTTGGCAAACAACTAATTGGTGCGTTACCGCCACCAACTGGTATGGAGTGTGTATCAAACCTTTATACATCTCTGATCATGCAGAGAAATACTTCTGTGAGTGATTAGTTGGACTTAATGGGTGGGCCACAACACATTGATTGACAGTTAAGGAAGAGGAAGTAAAAAGCAATGACAATAGGTCTCTAAGGGAAAAGCAATGACAATAGGTCTCCTTGGGGAAAGGCAAAAGCAAATGTATGTATTTATTCTTTTATTCATTCATTCTTTCTTTGATATATTTCTGCATTTATTTATTTATTCTTTTATTCATTCACTCTTTCTTTGATATATTTCCCCATTTATTTATTTATTCTTTTATTCATTCATTCTTTCTTGCATTTATTTCCTCATTTATTTATTTATTCTTTCATTCAGTTCTGTCACTTTGGATGTTCCATAGAAGATGTTTGCTGTGAGTGAGAAAAGGAAAGCAACAGTAGGAAAGACAAATTGGGTTTTTAATTAATTGTGCAAAAACTATGAAGCGATGAATTGGCTGGAAAAGGTGCATTGTCTTACAGTATATCCATTGGTGTTCTGAAGTTATCTTTAAATTTTAGTTGTTTAAAGAGCAACAGGATCTTATTTTGGGCTGGCCTATAGTGTCATTAAATGAGGAAAAGAGTCCTGTGGAAATGCTAAAGCCAGGGCTTTAATTGTAATTTAATGCACACCAAATCAATACTGTCCTAAATGAATCATTAGGACTTCGCTTTTTTGGTATTTAGTGTTTCACAGCGCCCTCGGCAGATCAGCAGTATAGCAGCTCTAAATATTCCACTGGCTGTTTAACAATTCAGGAGGCATCAAATTGAATGTAGGGGGCACTGAGGTAAGAGGGGAAAGGCCATGTAAGGATAGCAAAACTTGATACTGCATAAATGTCGCATACTTGTAATCAATTTCTTTTTTCACCCTCAATTCTGTCAATCTAGTAAGAGATATTTCCATTTGATTCAACAGTTTCAACATCAGTTGTTTCTACAAGTTCATCAATTAATCCAACTTTATTTTTGCATGATTATTTGTATGCCTTTTTCTGATCTTATCTCTAATTCACATTTCCTGAAAACCCATTTCAAACAAGTCAGGGATTCAAACCAGCAAACATCCGCTCACTATTTTCTCTGACTTGCAGCCTACCTCTGTTCATGTATTTAAGGAAGCCCTCCATCCTTACACTATAGATAAAACCTCTACTTTCATGGTAAGTCCACTGAGACCCAGGCTTCATCTATGCTGGGTGACTCTTAGCTACAGTCTGCAGTAATGTTGACAACACTGTCTTTTATCCCCCAGTGGCAGACGTTGAAGATGAGGGTGTCAAATTGGTCACTTTATTGCTTAAGATGCGTCACTTCAATGTGAATTGTGTGTAGGTGTGTGTGTGTGTATCTCAAGATGTGTTGAAAGGGCAGCAGTAGAGCACTAATTGTTTTAAATGCCTGTGAAGCTGACAATAAAAAAGGAAGATGAATCATGCATGAATCCAGTTATTGTGTCTTCAGATCTGCTTTTGTCATGTGGCACACAAAAGCAGTATCTCTACAGTGTAATGTTGTACAGTTTGCATCGCCCACAACACTTGATACATGCCCACTGATGAAGGTCGAAACTTTGTGGACAGAGACATCTTCTCTTCAGGAAGAAAAAAAACATCATCTCAAGAAAACAACACTTTGGTGTATGTGAGATCCTTATAATTATAGATCAATCTCCATCTTATGAATGTTTTTAACTGTGCTTTTTTGTTGTTTACTGACACAAAGCGTCATTGGTTCTTTGGACTAGTGAGGAGTCCCAGACATTTTATACTCTGTGGGTTATTCACACTTTGCAGAAAAGAAAACTTTGAACTTTTTTTAGGGAGCTTTGAACTGCTTCCAGGGGAATAACATCGTTTTAAATACAGTATGTGAATGACATGTCTAAATCAAAGTTAAGGAAGTGTAAGCCTTCCCTGAACACATATAATCATAGGTTTACATGCGAAGAAATAAAGGCAGGTGACTAGCTTTCCTGCGATTGTGCAGAAGCCAGGATTTTGAAGATCACAGGAAGTTCTGTTTGGCTGCCCACAAGCAACTACACTTATTTATAAGGCACTGGATAAAATGCTGTGGTCACTTTTTCATTATAGACATTTCTGATTTCAATCTTAGGATGACTTAAAGGCAGGGTAGGCAAGTTGCTTCTAAAACACTTTCTGTCATATTTGTTTAAACTGTCTTTATACACCAATACATATTAAAAAAGTCAGGTGCTCTGAAAAAGACAGTATAAAAATCGGCTGTCTGTAGTCCTCTCATGGCTGCAGTAAACACAGCCACTCGTTCCATTCGGACCAAATGCAAAGATTGGCTGGGTGACTGTCACTCTCCCTCGCAGCCATGGCTACCAGCCCTGCTGCTACAGGAGCTGCCCACATGCGCGCACCCGGTCAGACCTGAGGAGCGAAACGGTTAGACCGGTGGGTGATATCTGCATGGCTTTTCAACGATAGTGACAACTGAGGAACACCAAGGGGCTGAAAAGTTACACCGTGGTGGCTTTATTTCTTCTGGCTATCTGGCTGGTTATCTGGCTTTTATCATTTTTATGGTAATAGTTTCTTTCATCACTAACAAACGTAGCTACCTACTTAGCAAACAGCTAATGGTTGCTATGAGTGCAGACCAGTCATGGAGCCAGAGTAGAGACGATGAATTCTATCTAGCTGTAGGTGAGCTGGAAAACAGCAGCGCAAGCTGTGTTTTCCGACGCTAACATTAGGTAAGACAATGTAGGTGTAGACTGAGCCAGTTTAGTTATTTACCATCTAGGTTTATTGTTATACTATTATCTTTACCTTGTATCTAATCTGTTTGTGTGATTATCTTGTGTCTGCAGGCATTGTTTGACTGTATGTTACTCTTTACAAATGTGGTGATGTAGCTGTGTGTTTGTAGTTATGAGAGACATTTCAATGTTAGTGTACATAAACAATGATGGCTAAAGGTCCCCAAGTATTGTGTGTTTCTGGTATATAAAGCTACCTATAGTATAGTTTGACATTGTAGCTAAACCTACTGTGTGAAAACTTTTTACTGTAATTGGTGCTGTTATGCCATTACTTATTTTACCAGAAGTAAAAAATCCTTCACCTGCAGGTCCCCTGCAGATTTGGAGTCTTCCATAACCCTGTGCTTCTCACTAGTATACGATGATGAGACCATGCTGGCTGGCCTGGATTACAACCACTGTATCCATAGTCCAGCCAGGAGAAAAGCTGATGACAAAGTTCAGTATGTTGCATTTTTATTACTCCTGTACATTTTACTCAATACATTTACAAGTGATGAGTCAAAGAATATTAAACAGTATGAGGAATACAGATAGATGGTGCTGATTTATTGTTATTGATTGCATTTTATGTGGAAATGCTAACTACTCGACACTAGACTAGACACTAGACTACTAGAACAATGTCAGGTGATCCTCCTTTCTGTATTATCAGGTACAGCAAGGTGTATAACAAATAGTCCAGGAACTGGAGCTTGTACTCATTGAAGGTGGAGAAGGACTACAGTTACATTGCAGACTTCCAGAATGCCATCCTCCTCCTCTGACAGTTGTCTACTACTGAGGAGATGCGTAGAAGCAGAACCAGGAGACCTGATGATCCCCGTCAACACGGGGTTCAGTCAGGTGTCCCTGCCCCAACTGTCTAATTAGATACAGCAAAATATAAATCAAAAAGTAATATGGTTGGTTTTGAAATGTGGTAATCATATCAGAGAGATGATTGTGATATATTAAATCATCTCCACAGCAGCGATACGATATGATGCTACATGAAAAGTCTGAACTGTCTTCATAATCAGTCAAGATACATCTAGACACACCTTGTCTTTCTTCCTGTATATACTTATTGATGTTTAAAAAATATCTATTTGTGATATAGGTTGTAGTTTTAGTAGTATATAATAATAAACTAGTGATATACCACATTTGGATGTCATTATTTCAGACATAAGACAGAAATGTAGTTGCTTGACTGTTTATGCTGCAAGTGTAAAGAAAAGGCATTTATCATTTTCAATGTTTTATTTAAAAAATAATGAAAATATTATCCAGAACACGGAAAATATCCTTTGTACTTTTCTATACCCTCCTGGGCATAAAACAAAAACAATGTACAGGTATTCATCCACACAGTGGAGGGAATTATTTGTGTAGCAGTTAGTGACATTACATCTTACACCCTGCTAGGATTAAACCTCTGTATTGTCCCAGTGGATCAGGATAACAGTTGCATATCTTCCAGAAACAGCAACGCAGTATCACAACTCTGTGGCCAAGTGCTCCATATTGCCACACTACTAACTCTGTGTATGCTGCCTGACTGAACTGTCTGTTACTCTGTCCTGGCTCTGGAAGGTCAGCCTTGTGTGGTGCATGGAAACACAGTAGTCTGTTGTCCACAGTCCTCAGATTCTGGCCTGTAAAGGAATATATAGTTGTTAGAACCCCAAATTGGAAAGATTGGTGTGATTGGAAAGAACATTCCTCAACATGATCAGATATTTTTATTGAACAGGGGTTTGTTGTTCTCTAACAGGACTTCTGTGCCTACATTACACACCAGGTCAATGTACATGACACAGATGAGCTGATGGCTGAAGCAGAGCTGTAGTTCGTTGTTGTAATCAGTAAATCAGTAAACAATAATAATGAGGTAATAACAATAGTGATGGATTACATTAATATAGCACTTTATTTTTGACACCCAAAGGGCTTAAGGGGAAACACCAGACAAACTTTGAGACAAGTACACTGGGAGATAATAGACTAATATTAAAATATATATGTACATATATATATCTGTTCATATGCCGTTGTTGGAGTGTGAAGCTCGACGCAGGTATGTGCTGCTCGGCTTGCACCTCGTCCTCCCCGTCCTGCCTCTTCTTCCTTGGACCCCGGCAGCCCTCCCTCCTCTGCTTCGCCTCGACCCCGGACCTGTCCTGGTCTGTGCTTGGCTCTGGAGTGCAGTCCTCATCACAGACAATGCTGTCACCGCGGAAGCTCTAACATGCAAAACAACGTACATGTTATGAGTCTAACACAAAATTCACGTTCATGTAGTGAAACTGATGGAAACGGGAAAATGTGTATCTGCCTGTTTTTAGCTTTTCCCAATGTTAGCGCAGCTGTTAGCACAGCTATCGGTTGCTAACAGTTAGCTAGCCAGCTTGTTACTGATTAAAACTCGGTCTTTTTAAACCTATCCAATATTAACATGCTAGCTTGATAGTGAGTACTAACAGCCGTTAGTTGTTTATTTTCATAATGATAAAGTTAGATGTTTTCATACCCCTGATGCCAGCCAATGCTCTGCGCTCCTCTCTGCTCGTTAGACTGTGCTCGTCCTCCTGCGGTGTCGGCAACGCGCGTTCACATGTTTTGGGGGTGTGGCTTTGGAAGGAGACCAGAAGAGAGGGGGTGGGAGTTTCTCTATTGGACACTTTCAAAATCCAGCAGTTTCTTGTTAGTTTTTCAAACTTACCTACCCTACCTTTAAAAGTAACCCATAAAACACTCTCCTTTTGAAATTTAACATTTCACACATCCTTTATGTTGTGAGTCATTCGCATTATTTCTCTAGCTCAATAAAATATTATTTTACCACAAACCTCCACTTCAGCTTGTGTTTAACAAACTCAGTATTCATACACAAATTCCACTCACTCTAATCAACAACACTGATCAAAATTATAAATGCAACACTTTTGTTTTTGCTCCCATTCATCATGAGCTGGCCACTCGAACATGTGAAGTTCAATCACACAGCACAATGCTACAGGTTTCACAAGTTTTGAGAGAGCGTGCAATTGGCAAGCTGACAGCAGGAATGTCCATCAGAGCTGTTGCCTGTGAATTGAATGTTCATTTCTCTACCTTAAGTCTCCAAGTCTCCAAAGGCGTTTCAGAGAATTTGGCAGTGCATCCAACCGGCCTCACATCCGCAGACCACATGTAACCACCCCCCCTGGACCCCTCCAATACAGTGAAACTGCACATTTTCGAGTTGCCTTTAATTGTGGCCCGCCTAAGCCACATCTGTGCAATACCCATGCTGTCTGATCAGCATGTCTTGATATGCCACACCTGTGAGGTGGATGGATTATCTCGGCAAAGGAGAAGTGCTCACAAACACAGACTGACAGATTTGTGAACAATATTTTAGAGAAATAGGCCCTTTGTGTACATAGAGAAAGTCTTAGATCTCTGAGTTCAGCTCATGATGAATGGGGCAAAAACTAAAGTGTTGCGTTTATAATTTTGTTCAGTGTAGAAAATGGGAATCCCCTCCCCCATCTGTTAAGCTGCCTTTTCCCTCCTGTGCAGAAATTACGCTGGGCATATTCCAAATCAAGAGTGTGGGCACTCATTAGTGCTGTTCTCATATCTCACAAAAGAGCCAGGCTACAAAGAGGGAATCAAGCTCTATTTAAAGTAATGCCGCCAGGAGTCCATTGCCAACGATAATGCGCTTTACATCATTTTGTCCTCGCCTTTATCTTGAGCTTCTTAAGGAGTAGGCAACATGCAAAGTCATTAGGGACACGATAACTCCCCATATAATTAGATGGGGAAAGATTGGATGCCTGGTGCACCACAGGGCAGACCCACTTACGACATAATCACTCATCCCACCAATGAGAGGCGTCTTGTATACTGGCAATTAATTGAGATGATTACAATTAGCCACGACAGAGTGTTTGCTTCTGTCTGTTCTGACCAAAGAGTTGAATGTAATTTGCCTCTGGTTGAGAATGCTGGCTCTGACTCAGTCTCATTACGCTAGCCGCAATGGTATTTTTAGATAGGACTGAACTTGCCCTTAACTAATGGGTTCTTGGCTTATGAATCAGCAGATGCTTGAAGAAGGGGTTTGATTTGAAAATTGTGGCAAGGGAGGAAGTCCAGGCTCGAGTTTGGATCTAATTCACAGCTAAATCTTCTTAGTCATTATTAAGTCAGAAGTTTGCTTTAAATGAACATTCATTATCATCTTAGTATTGTAATGGATGACTTTCATTTTCACTTCATTTTTCACCAAGGATTCTTTACTTAAATTTTTATAAAGTCCAAGTCACTTTTCACCTCAAACATTTTCAAGATCTCTGTTCCCATAGTGCCGCAGCGGCTCATTCCTCATTAAAACAATACCTGTTGATAACTTCAGACACACAGGCAAAAACATACCTTCTGGGATGTCTGTGGCAATCTGCAGATGGTAGGTGAAGCCATTTTATATTCTTATCGCCGTTATTCATGCTCCAATTACCTGTTATGGTGCATCAAATGTGAGCCTACTGTCAATAGGGCAACGGTTTTCAGTAAAGACTGAAAAGCAGCTAAAAGTAGAAAACTGTGTTTGAAAAAAGTAATTTAGTCCTTTTATAAGACCTTTCAATTTTACACTAACCTTGGACCAGAATTTGTAATTTTGAATTTGTAGTAATTTTCATACTAATGAAATTCTTTTAGATGGGTTAGCTTTAATTACTCCGTTATTACTTTTACATAAATAAAAGTAATAAGTTAAATTGGAACACATGGAAAAATCTAGGAGGCATAATATCCACTAACTTTCAAGTAGGCCTATATAATCGAACTATTATGACTTAACAAAACAGGATAAAATGTATTTTCTGATTACACATTAATGTAGCTCATATGTTTCTTCTGAGCTACAATGTATTTTATTACAGCCTCACATTATATGTGAATGCATTTTACCAATAAGAATCCCACCCACACAGTACTGAGAAAAGGTTTAATCAGGCACAATCACCTAGAGGGTTTACCGTGGATATGCAGAAGCCCAGTACATTTTTTAATACTTACAGACCATCCCTAGTTAAAATAACCAAAATTTACAGAATTGTTACCAATTAGAATATTCACACTTTTAAATGAACTAAATTAACATATTTTGCAGCTGTTTTGTGTGAAGCATCTCAATGCAAAGGCGATTTATTATGCAGTAGATCTATAAATAAACTGAACCAGTGAGACACTGCTGCAATTTCTGGTGTCTCCACAGTGTCTGAGCACTGTCACCCTCTGGCTATCTCAAACTACACATGCAGGAGCCAGGCTAGGTAACTAGGGGCTTGTACTGCTCTAGAGTGGTTTTTCTCTAGTTTTCATTCACTTGCAGTTGCAGTCTGCCCAAGGCCAAGCAGGCAGTAAGCGTAAGGACACGTCAGTACTACATTTAGGTTTCCTCTAAGAGTCAGTAAGCCCATTCGCCCTAATGGATTCAGGAAGTGTGTGCCCGGCTCAAGATGCAGGGTATTAAGTGGTCTCTCTGTGTCTTTCTACACATACCCTCACCTTTGTTTCTGGCCCAAGGATGCTCTTACAGTGGGCCAATTTAGATGCGTCATTCAACCTGAAAGAGGGGAAGAGAAGGGTCATGGAAATGAAAATTAAACTAATGGCTATAAGATGGCTATGGAGTACAGCACCAGATCTGCCCTGAAAGTGTCTTCTTCCATTGCCTTCACATCTTATATTGATCTTATTTTGAGCCTTTCTCACTTCTCCCATTTCATGCTCACTTTCAGGTTCATACTTTTTTTGGGGGTGACTACTGGAAAATGTTTACAAACCTTAAAATTGTTCAGCCTGATACAGGACCAAAAAATTAATGAGAAAGGACACACACAAGTGTCATAATTACGGCCACTTTAGAGTAATAGTTATTAAGCATAAATGGGATAAATCCTTTGCTGCTTAGACTTTGTAACTTCTCCAGCACATCTGCATTTTTCTCCTTTGCCAGCAAAACAAATGTTACACACTCACATTTGAAAACCAGGCTGAACCTAAACCTGCTTTCTAAATTAAAAATGTTAACTAACTTACTAACAAAGGCACATAGCTTAATTTTATCTGGAATTCTCTCTCAACAATATGTTCAGGCTAACATATGCTTGGCTTTGATTATTCACACCCTGCCGTGGCTTTTCCATTGGTCCATTTCACATGATGTATCGACACTTGTGGAAACCTGTGCTAAACCACAGCCACAGCCACCCCATGGCTACGGAGCACGGAGAGTGTAGCTGATTGGTAAAGACATAATTCTGGAAAAAAATTGTGGATGATTGCAGTACCAGAGCCACTAAACTAGGCAATAATGGTTGAGCCTTAAGCTTCTCCCACAGTAACTCAGCCTTCAGCAACTCATCAGCCAAGCTGATGGCTGTGTGAATGTATTGTCAAAGGCTTTCATCCTGCTCTCCAATTAATGCCACTCAAACTTCATTCTGTTACATTTGTTTGGAGATCCTGTTCTAGTATTGCATAAGAACGCTCCATATCCCATTGCCTTAGCGCAATCAGATCAGTGGATATAAAACTCTTTGGTGCTCTAGCCAGGCTGCATTTCAGAGGGACTGCAACCCTATTGATCAAAGCTCTCAGACGTGTCCAGGCCCTTTCCCCCAGTGCATCATGGTACTGCTTGTTGAAGCCAAAAGAGCCTAACAACAACAAACATCACTGCTGCTACCGCCTGTCTCTCTCTGATTAGCTGCCGGGGAGATATTTTTAGAGTATCCCAGCCCCTTTGAAGAGGAAGAAGAGCGGAGCCCATCCCCCTCCACCCCCATCTCCCAACCCCCTTCCAAACTACAGTCCAACATGTTTTGTTCATTTTCACTTATTCCTGTTGTACTGTCAGCTATAGCTGACTTTTAATGGTTTCGCTCACTTTTTGTGTGCTTGACTCTGCCTCTCATATAGACTCCCATGTACACTGTTGTAGAACCCCTACTTATAAAGTGTAACATGGCGATATACAGTATCTACCAGTGTTATAGTGTTGTCCTGTTCATGTTATATGTAAGAATATATATATTAAATATGTTTAATAACAAATAAAATTAAATTTCCAGAGTCACAGTCATGGCAATAAGCTGTTGGAAGAAACAGAGGCAAAATATGACATGATGCCTGCAGTCATTTTAATAACCAATGCTGATTAAATTCACATTTTTTAGCTGATTGACTCATAAATAGCAGCCATCCTTTCCTTGGCTGGATAAAATCCATTAAGTACTGATTACATTGTTTTAAATACAGGCTACACAATAATCACACATGAATACATACAGTAATTATTCATCCAGTGATGTTTTTGCTAAGATAAGGCTTGTACTCAGTAGTATTAAGCAGTAGGTTATTTAAGGGGGGTATTTCGTCCCCCTTGTTAGCAAAATTACTAGGGGTGTGACGAGACACTTAACCCACGAGATGAGACAAGATTCAAGATTGGGTTCACAAGACCAAGACGACATTTTAACACTATTTTTAAGAAATCTTTAATGCTGAATTATATGAAACTTCTGAGTATTAATCACTTTATTTCCTGCATTCTGATGATTTTTTCTGCACCGATTTATGGTGATTTTTATATTTATCTATATAAAGAGAAACACAAAATTCAGGTGGCAGGTGACGATTCAAAATCTATAGCCTAACTATAACAGAATATAAGTCAGTGGAGCTCTCAGTCATTCTGTGCTGCACTTCAGTTTTTAGATGTTTATATAGCAAAACTCTACCAGCTACATTACCACAGCTGTCAGGACCATGTCTGACTCACAACGTGAGCGGGTTCAGCTAATTACTATCACAGCGTATGCCGGTATCAATAAGCTGGGCGGAGTTCATTCGCTCCATGAGTCTATCAGTTATACATTTGTATTTCACTACATTTTATCTACAGAAAATTAAAGTGTGGCTTGACAGCGTATGAAAAATGTAATTTGCGTGAGTCTTGCGAGAAAGCTTTTTACCTGACGAGAATTCTTGCCACAGTTTAATCTCGCAAGATCTTGTGGCGCGAGGTCTCATCACACCCCTAAAAATTACTAAAATGTTCCCCCTTGTTAACCTGCCAATCCCCCTATCCACCTCCTAGTAGCAGAGAGAGTGCAGAGAAAAAGGGGTTTGGTTGAATTTGTTAGTCTAGTCTGCTTGACTTATTGATCCTTTATCTGATAGATGTTTACGCAAGTTAGAATCTATGGTCCTGACTATGGCTCTTCTGTCAGTTTTGTCTTAAGAAATAGAGAACCCATAGAGTCCTTCATGAGTTGGTTCGCCTGTCGGCAGTGAATGAAACGAACTGGATCCCTCTCCCCTGCTAAAAATGAACAAATCACCTACCTCGTATTAAGGGCTAAATCAGTTAATTGATTTACCAGGATATACTGCTCAGAACATTAAAGGAACATGTACATAGCTACCTGTTCATCTAGTAAATTGTGAAAGTACAATCTAAAGTAAATATGATGAATATTGATTAGAAATTCCGACAGACCATATACTATACAGTTACGTTCATCCCTTTTCACAGCTCCCTTTTCTTTTTTACTTTATTTGTATTTGGTTGTTTGAACTTTTGCTGAGCACTATTACACTCACAACTGATATGATTTAGTGTCCCCATGGCCTCTGTCACTTTTACAACAATCTGAAAAAAACACTGATAATTCTTCCATTTTCCATTTCCATTTTTGTCAGATTTTGTTTTTGTTTGAACTCCAAATGGTAACAGGTGTATGGACTCAAATGCAATACTTGATACAGTTAAAACAGCAAATCCAAAAAGGGAGCATGCAAGTAGGAAACCCCTGCAGAGGCTGCCTGTAGAGCCATAATAGACAATTTGTCAAAAAGACAGTTTTGGAAATGGAAGCAAGAGCACAGGTGTGGGGATCAGGTGACTGGAACTGGCAGTGACACACTGCTGGACACTTTTCATTACAGGATCTGCAATGAGGGGGGTTTAAGGAAAATTATGTACAATTTGTTTTTCTGGGCGATTTGTCGCCCCTAATATTTCATAGCATAATTCACTGCTGTCGTAATTAAGTTGAACACGTGTATATATTATTTTCAAAAACTAGCAAGTCAACTTTGCTAACACAGTCAAATATAAAGCAAGTGCTATAACACAAGACATAGCAATATTACTTACTAGTCCAACTGTGTACACAGAAAGAATGCCACCTTGGTGTCTGTCTAGCAGCGTCTGGGACTCTGGGAGCCCCTTGCTTTGTCACTCTCCTTTTCTTATCTTAGCTTCCGCTGTCAGTGCCCTCATCTGTCTCTTTGCCTCTGCCATTAGCTAACGTTATGTCCATAGAGGCAACTGAGACCGGTTATGTTGCCTGATCGCCTGGCTCAGGCACAATACCAGCACCACTCTCCACCTGCAGCAGCATAATGTTGCTGGAAACTTGGATGGCAAGCTAAACCTCTTTCTGTGAAATCTCTGGAAGATTTAGCTTGAGTCGACAACTTGGCCAACACAGGCAAACATAAGCAAACAAGAAGGCTAGTTCGGCATCTGTTCTGCCTTGGTCCGGCTTTTCTAGCTCACGTCAGTGAGCCAGTCCGATATTTACTCTGTCCGGTCTCTTGCTGAGTCACTCTCTATTTTTCTCTTCCTCGCTTATTCCAACAATGTCTTCTTCAGTCTCTTTGCAGCCTCCGCCATGATAGACTACAACGGACAGTCAGGAGCAGACTACAAAGGACTACAGAAATTCAGGACTGCAGAAAAAGTAATCGGTGCCAACCTGCCCTCCAGTCAGGAAACGGGCAGGAAACATCACTGCAGATCCATCTCACCCCGGACACATCCTGTTCCAGCTCCTCCCCTCTGGTAGGCGCTACAGAGCACTGTACGCCAAAACCAACAGACACAGAAGAAGTTTCTTCCCACAAGCCATCACTCTGATGAACAGCTGATTTCTGACTCACAGTTTCACAAACAATTCCTGTGCAATAACTCAGTAACTCTGCCACCTGTTTACTGGTTACCACTTATTATTTATTTATTTTCCATTCTCTATTTCAGTGCTGTTCATGCTATGTCATTGTATATACTGTATACCAATACACCTACCTCAGGTCATAAGGTCATAGGTCTTATTTATTTTTTCCAGCATCCTTTGCTCTATGTTCCATCACACTGTGTACACGTGTACATGTATGTGTACCTGTATATCATATCCACCTTCAACATGTACATAATGAGAATAATAGTTTACTCCTGCATCCTTTGCACTCTGATCACTGCACTATTTGTCAATATGTCTATATTGTTTTGTTCATAGTGTGTATATTAGTGTTGTCTATACTGTAGTTTGTGTCTGATTTTATTTTATTATTGTGTTATGGTATTTTTGTATGAGTAAGCACACCATGAGCAATGTACAATCCCGAGTCAAATTCCTCGTATGTGTACACATATCTGGCAATAAAGCTGATTCTGATTCTGATATCCATACTGAGAATACTGAGCTAGCATCTTCTAAAGAACTTACATTGTACATTACATACTTTTCGCTTCTTCCTATAGCTTGTTTACATGTTGAGTCATGTTGGAGCCGTAAAGCATTATGGCGTTGTTGTGATAAATGTCCTGCCTGGGATTCCAATGTGACATAGCGTTACATAGTAGCAAGTGCAGCTATCCCAGTGGCAATGACCGAGACACCATTCACCCTATTACAAATTTGTGTACTAGGGATACACCGAATGTTCGGCCACCGAAATCAATCGGCCAAAAATAGCAAAAAAAGCACTTTCGGTGTTTGTTCCAAATCCTGTGGGAAACACTGAGTAAAAAGCACATTTTGGAACTACCTCATGTGGTCCCTCCCGCCGTACAGGGGAGGACACCCAAACAGACCACGCTAACTGTGTGTGAAGGTCTCTCACGATGTGGCTGGTGGAGTACTGGCTCCCCTCCCCCAGTGGCCTTGCCTTGCTGTCAGATTGACTCGCACATGCCCGCCACGCAGGGAGGCGCTCCCTCCTGCATGGCGGTGTGTGTTGGCGCCCATGACCCTCCCTTCCCCCCGCCAGGTGCTAAGCTCTGCCATTCGGTGGAACACGGAGGTTGCTGCCTGCCAGGCCCCCCCATGGCCAGCATCCCCGCCCTTTTGAGGTGGGCCCCCCCATAGGTCGTGGCTGGGCATCCCCCCCAAACGCAACAGCGTCAGGGGCAGCAGAGTGGCTTCCCTTCATGGCCTGCCTCTCTCAAGTGGTAGGCGGTCTGCGGCAGGGCCACATGCCTCTCCACATAAATGTGCCGGAGCTCCTCACGGAGGGGGGATGTCCTCTTTCAGGCAGGGGGTGTGATCAGGAGTTGTCCGCTTCTTGGCCAGCCCCTGTGGGTCTGGCCGCTGAGAGGCGACACCTGGAGGGTCTAGGTCTAGGTCTCTCTTGAAAGGGGTGCGGAGGCACAGGCCAGTAACATGGCCTGTTGTTCCACAGTGGGATTTGGCACTGGTCTTATGCGCGCTAACCCAAGCCCCTTTTGGGCCTTTAAAGACAGCGGACCGGAAGTTTCTGTCAGCCAAGGTCGCCTTACTTGTGGCTCTGACATCGGCCAAGAGGGTCAGTGATCTGGCTGCCCTCTCTGTGGCTCCATCATATCTCAGGATTCAGGGTGACGGCAGCTCGGCTGTCCTGTGCCCCAATCCTGCATTCATGCCCAAGAGCATCACCAGCTCCTTTCGGTCATGTGTGATTACTCTCTTGGGCTTCTTTCCTCCCCCCCATGCATGCGCTGTCCCGTTTCTTGCCGCGCATGGCCGCCTGGCTCCGTTCACAGCCCCTTTTTATGCACTACAGGGAGCAGTCCAAGGGACTTTCCCTGCCGGCGCAGCGCCTGTCTCAGTGGCTGTGCGAGGCTATTTTATAGTCAGCTGGTGGAAAACATCTGCACGGCGGCTTCCTGGACTTCCCCGTGCTCTTTCGTCCATTACTACTTGCGGGATGTCTCCTGTTTCTCACTGAGTGTTTTGGCTGAGCGATTTTCCCTTGTGATTGCGTGCCCTTTCCCACGGGACGGTGTGGGGGAGCGGCCACTGCTCGCGCTGGACCTGCTCTGTGCGCAGCTGATGCAGTTCCTGTCGTGACCCCGCCTGCATCTGTACAGCTGTGGGCCCCCACATCCAGTTCCCTGACTGTTACACATGGGTCGGTCATCCTGCCTCCCTGTTGCGCCATCGGTGCTGGTGCACACGCCGACACCAATGCCGGGAAAGCGGGTCACTGGGTGGCTCATTTATGGGCAGGTGGGTTTTGTGCTTGGTGGTACCATATATGCCAGTGAGGCATTGACTCCTCCTGCTTCGCTTCTAACCCAATAGCAATAGCCTTAAAGGGCGAAGCCTATACGAAATAGAACGGTAGTTCCATACTGTAACTCCAGATTCTATGGGTATAGGCCCAGCCCTTTAAGTTGAAGGCCTCTCTGGACCTTGGTTCTCAGCGCTGAAGAAAAGGCATTTTGGGAGCCGAAGACCAGGTCTTACCGTTGTGTGTGTGTGTGTATATATACAAGGTGCAGATGTCACACACACGAAATGTATTGTCACATTTTATGTAATGTTTAGTTTTACTTTACAGAATATCCTTGCAGAATTAACATTCTTAATGAACCACAGAGGCAGTTTATTATATTCTTTAATGACATTAAGAGGCTCTGTAATACGCTGTGGACATTCCAGTGTTGCCAGCAGGGGGCAGTGTGATGTTTTGCTTCCCGCACGGACTCTCTTTGCTAGCGGACTTGTTGCTTCCTCAGTCTTCTGATCGGAGCTGCAACTGTCGCCTGTCTCACTCTTTCTCCTGTTTTACAGGTTGGTAAAGTTTTAAAACAATGTATAACTACATGTGCATGTTGCTGACATTTAAATGAAGTGTTACAATGCTGTGTGGAAGGTATTTTGTTAATTTTCATGGTTTTGTAGAGGAAGGGAGAAAACGTGTGTCGAGTTAGAGTTAAAATGGCGCCTGCAAAATGCGGGATGCTGAGATTAAAGTAAGACTCAAGCATGCTTTAGTTCGTGGCTCCAGTACATTCCATTTTGGGGTTAAATATCATTTTCTTTGGTGTTACAGTTGGTGTAATGTGTGTAACGTGTATAGTGTTCCAATAAGTTTGACTTTGTAAGCTCTAAGCTCACTCATTTGTACCAAACTGTCATAAGAAACAATATGCTAGTTTTCTTTCTGTTTGATAAAAAACAGTCACGAGTGGAAATGTGTTAGTTTTCTGCTATTTAACCTGTGTGTAATGTCAGGTAAGTGGATAGTTAAATTCTACAACTACAACAGAATGAGGATTTAGTGATGCAGTAGTATAATGATTGTATTTCTTTTATTGGTGAATGGAAAAATGAGAATGTGTGTTTAAAGAAGAATTGTAACAGCAGAGATATTTTGTTTATATTGGTACAGTGAATGTTTGTATTGATAACCATTTTGATACAGAAAACGAAATACTGAAAATAAGGGGTATTTTGTATATCAGTGAATAAAGTCTTCTGAGCGGAGCTGCAACGAGTTCAAGCAACTGTTGCCTGTCTCACTCTTTCTCCTGTTTTACAGGAAAACCTTATCTGTTTATGGGTTCTCCATCTGAGACCTGTAACACAGACATATTAGAGGCCCACGCTGTGGGTGGGTGTAGACAACTTTTCTCAGTGCCGCGCAGGCACGGAGGGGTAAACCCAATTGCAATAGCCTTAGAGGGCTGCGTCTATACTCATAGAATCTGGAGTACGTAACTACCGTTCTATACTGGAAGGAAGGTCTGCAGTTGCTTAATGTGGAGAGAATTCTGTTTTTGTTTGACTCAATTATATATAAGCTGACATTTTAATAGAATGGCTTTATAAGCAACAAATGTAAATCTTAATCTAAATACTTCATTATTTAGAATAAGGTCATTAGTTGATAATTACAGTACAGTAAATTGCTGTGGATAAGAGGGACAATAAACTGCAAAAAAACATTGTGTAAACTGAGCTATGTGGAGTTTTCTTTAGCCAACATTGTATGTTGGCACATACTCTGAGAGGGGTTTAAAAATGGAGAGAGGTGTGAAAAACACAAACTGCCTATCAAATTCCACCTTAATTGACAGATCAACTGTGAGCGTGCCCACACAATCAGCAGCTGGTCCCGGTGATGCCACTCAAATTAGCTGGATATTAAAGAATCCCTCGGCTGAAACTACATAAATTATACATAATCAAATGCAATTAACATTTTTACTCTGACAATTAAATACATTAAAGAGCTAGGCCTTTGGAAAGAGAGTGGTAGGGGAAGGGAGGTGGGCGGGTATAGGGGGCATTGTATGAAACAGCTAGCTACCTTTAACGTTTACCAATACACTCAGTGAGCGTCTGCTGAAATGTTTACAGACCAATTAGCGCTGGTGGACAGCCTCTCAATCAAAACCAAATGCCAGGTTTGCATAGAATATTAAGTGGTTTATAATGGAGTGAGAAGTGAATGAATGTTATCTTTTAAGCCTCTTTTTAAATAAGGCCACATAATTGTTATGTTGTTCTGGTGTATTAAACATGAGCAAATTCTGGTTATTTAAATGGTATAAGCTAGATTGAGGTCTTGTCGCTAGATAATATTGGCACAAGTTATACAAAACAAATATTTGAAAGGCAAAGGAATGCCAAGTGGACGTTATCCTCTATCTGTTGTGATAGCTGTGTGTGTAGAAACACAAGACATGGAACCAAAATAAGACTAAAAATCCTCAACCCATAACACTATCCTACTCTATCCTAGATGTTAGAGCAGTGGAACATTGCCAGTACAAATACCTTGACCATCTGAGAAAATTTTGTGTGTCAAAAGTGAATAAGCTTTAATAAACTTACCTCTTGCATGCCAACTGCTTTCCAGGTGCATTTAGCACCAGATATTTCCAGTGAAGTTCCCACATACAAATGAGTAATAATATAAAAGCAAAGTCAAGGGAAGTTTATTTGTAATGCACATTTCACCAACAAGGCAATTCAAAATGCTTTGCATAAAACATAAATGCAACATATGGCAATATAAAAAGACAAAAAAAATAGTTAAATATAAAATAACGAGCGAAAGTTACAGTGCAGTGAAAGATATTAATCAAACACCTCCAATTGGATTTAATAAATGGCAGCGACAAAAATAAAAGATAAAAACTGTCCCAGATGAGAGAGGTCTGGATGGTTAATAACGATGAACCATGTGGTCAGAAATGTATTTTATCCCTAAACCATTCAGTGCTTTATAAACCAACTGCAATATTTTAAAATCAGTTATTTGACAGACAGGAAGCCTGTGTAAAGACCTCAGATCTAGAGTAATATGATCTACATTTTTGGTCTTAGTGACAGTGGTGCCCCAGAAAATTTTCGTAGCGGTGGCCAGATGGGGCCACTAAAAAACCTGGGGTGGCACACTAAAACCAAAAGCCATAACTGAATTTCAGGAATTCTATTATGCAGTATATAGACTAGTTGAATACTATGTAAACATTTTCATTATTTTGGTGTTATTCTTGTTACAAACAACTAGGATAGTTATTATTGAAATATCTCACTTTTTAACCACAGATTTGACCTGTGTCATATTTATTTGTAAAAATGGTGGGGCACCAACCATTTCAAAACATAGATACCTGTAAAACTACAATACTTGCTACTGTGTTTTAACATGTCAACTAACAGCATGGCTCCACAAAACACTTAACTCTCTTGTTAAGTGTTTTGAACGAGAGGAGTGCATTTACACAAGTTACAGTACCACTGTCACATACTTAAATTAAGAATGAAATATTTAAGCTGACACAACCAAGATCAGAACAAATGAGCCTACAGGGCCATAAGCAAAGAACAAGACAGGCAAAGGATGGTCTCCCTCGAAGCCAGGGATGCTTATCAGGTAACACAAAATCAATCAATATGAATTTTATTTATATAGCACACTTAAAACAACCAAGGTTGGCCAAGGTGCTTCACAGGTTAAATACAGCAACAAGACACTACTCACACAATAAAAGTACAGCAATAACACATTATAATATACAGTATACGATATATATATATAGTGATATTAAAATTGTCAGGAATAATAACAGACTTAACTCGAAGGAAATGCCTAAGAAAAGAGATGTGTTTTTAACAGTGATTTAAAACGTTCGAGAGTTGAGGCCTCTGGTTTTAAGTCCGCTTCTGGGTACATCCAGGAGGAGGAGATTGGCAGATCTCAGCACTCTAGCTGCAGTATGAACGTGAAGAAGCTCCGTTAAGTACAATGGAGCCAATCCATTAAGGCATTTAAAAGTTAAAAGTAAGATTTTAAAATCAATCCTATAATGAACAGGAAGCCAGTGGAGGGAGCGCAACACAGGTGTGATGTGGTCCCTCTTCTTGTTTCCTGTTAGGAGGCGGGCAGCAGCATTTTGGACTAACTGCAGGCGCTGAATCGATGACTTGTCTAAGCCCACATATAAGGAGATGCCTTAGTCAAGGCGGGAAGTTATGCAGGCATTTGTCACCCTCTCCAAATCTTTAGGAGGGAGATATGTCTTTACATTGGCTATAGTTCTCAACTGGAAAAAGCAGGATCTAACAGTTATCTGTTTATCAAATTTAAACGCACTATCCAAAACAGATAGGGAGGAGATTGATATGGGCTCAAACTGATCTAGGACCGCAAGGCACATAGGAGGAGCAGAGGGATCATGGTCACAGGATGTGATGTCAGAATTTCGGTGGACGATACACAACTGCGCACAGCGTCGGAGAAGAGCCGTTTAATTCAAATAGCTGCAGCTCAAAGCTAGAATAGGTGGCAGAGGCAGACAGCCGACACTTGAAGGTGGATTTAAACACATTGGCAAGTCCTCCACCTTTGCCAGTGGTCCTAGGAGAGCTACAAAATGTACAGTTTGGAGGTAGAAGCTCAGAAAAGGAGGCGGACTCACCAACATGAAGCCAAGTCTCGGTCAGCAGCATAAAGTCCAGTTTATGGGATGTAAAAAAATCATTCAGCACAAAGGTTTTGTTGGCCAGTGATCTGACATTAATCAGGGCCATACGAAGAGTTAAATCCAAACTGTCTGGTTTTGAGGCCCGCTGCAGTGTGCGCAGATTAGCCGTATTCACACCACATCGACAGTCAGGCCGAAGTTTCCTCACCGACGCCGGGTCTCCCAGCGCTGTGTCGGCCGCCAGGGCACCATGTGTCGGGCCGGGAGGAAGGTGGATAAGCGTCGGAGGAACATCACCTGAACCAGACGCTGTCACCAAGGCAGCAGAGGCTCGACCCATCGAGAGATGCTGTGAAGCCAAGTCGGCAAGAAGGAAGCCCACAACAGGCAATGACACAACAGCAGTCGGGCAGTCAAATCCATCGCAGGAGCGGGGACCTCTGAGCACTGGCAGGCACAGACAGCGGGGTGACCGCAGCCCCCACCATAGAGGAGACGAGGATGAGGCACATCCGAGGACCTCAGGTAAGCCTTGAGGCGAACAAGCACTCCGGCACACTTTCCACGTCTCCCGTGGCACTTTTTCCGGGGAAGATCACACGGGACACAGCGCAGGTAGTCTGGGATGTTGGACAACCATGGGGGAGGCCTCCAGCCTGTTCTCCCAAACCATCTCTAGACAACCCCAAAGCCTCACAGGATGCTCGGATGTCAAACAAAGTTTGTCGATCATAAACGAGAAGGCTAGTTACATCCCGGCAGCAAAAACACAGAAATAAAGCAGCAGCAAAACTAAACGACTTATTTTTATTTAGTAAATGATTACTTGCCCTGGTTATACAGTAGAGGAAATTCTTTGTTTCATTACCCTCTAATTTATATATAAATAATTTTATACCTTATGTCATATTGTGTCTGTATTTTCAGTTTACCATATAAAAACCTGCCAACTACAACACTTGACTGTTCCTTGGAGAATTGAATATGGTTAAGAGTTTAGGTGATGTTGATCTCAACATAGGCTCACAGGGAGTACGCTGAGGGAAAACAGAACAGTGAAAAAACAACCACACATTAAAAGAAGGTCATCATGGATGAACATGGAAGCAAAGCGAGTGTAGGAAAGATTAGTGAAGAACAGGTCAAGCTACAAAACAATCTAGAGAGTGGGTCTATCGCAGGCCAATCTAGCAGGTCATTACAATCATCCCGTTCAGCCGGCAGCCCAAGCTAAACTTGCCTTTGCACAGGAAGAGATGGAGCTAAAATTGGAGAAGGTTCGCTTAGATGATGAAGGCATGAGGTTACGAAGGCTGCCGCTGCAGAAATGGAAATGCATGGAAGTCTTCGAGGCCTAGAGTCTATTCCCCCTCAGTCATCCATGCAGCAGAAAGTTAGTGAATATATAAGAAAACACACTGACGTCACTCACACTGAAAAAGAGACTGGAAATGTCAACGCAGAATTCCACATCAAACCCGAATCCAAGCCGGTAAGAATCAATCCAGGGCAATTACAGTCTACCCCTGCATTCGCAAGAAGTTACTCCCAGCAATTCCTTCCACTACAACAACACAGTAGTCCATACAAACCCAGGGTAAACACTCGGCAGTACAGCCCGACTAGAGGAGTGTTATGGCGCCCCTGAAGCCATAGAGAGAGCCCTGTTCTCAAAGATTGAGAACTTCCCTAAGCTTACTGGCAGGGACCACAGTAAACTGCGTGAGCTTGGAAATGTACTCTTGGAGTTGGACTCTGCTAAGCATGATGGCTACCTACCTGGTCTGTTGTATTTGGACACAACGAGAGGCGTAGGACCGATTGTCGACAAACTACCTTTTCATCTCCAGGAAAAATGGATGTCCATAGGTTCTAAGTATAAAGAAGATTACAAAGTAGCCTTTCCCCCATTTTCCTTTTTTGTTTGTACGAAGAGAGGCCAAAGCTTGTAATGTCCTTAAAGACAATTCCATCTGCTTTTGCTGCTGTGCTTCGACTGTCCATCAAGCCAAGAATTGTGATGTGGTGGTGAAATGCACAGAGTGTGACAGTGAGAGACATGTTGCTGCCCTTCATCCAGGGCCAGTGCCTCAGGTAACAAAGCCTTACACTCCATTGAAAGAGCATGGCAGCGAGTAAGAAGCCACATTAAGTCAGGACATAACAACCAAATGTACTCAAATCTGTGGAACTGGATTCAGTGGCAAATCGTGTTCAAATTTATGTCTAGTAGATGTCTATCCAACTGGTTGTCCAAAAGATATCAAGAGAATGTATGTAATCTTGGACGACCAGAGCAATCGGTCCCTAGCCAAGACAGAGTTCTTTGAGATGTTTGGCATTCAAGGAACCACAAGCCCTTATACTTTGAAGACCTGTGCTGGAACAAAAGAAGCAGCAGGTAGAAGAGTGAATGGCTACATTGTTGAGTCAGTTGATGGAAAAGTTCACATTCCATTACCTACACTGCCAAACAATACAGGAGAAATCCCCACCCCTGAAGTTGCACTTCATCAGAAGCTCTTGAGGTCAATTGCAAATAAAATACCACCAGTAGATCCTAACGCTGAAATACTTCTGCTCGGACGTGATATCCTTAGGGTTCACAAGGTGCGCAGACAGTTGAATGGTCCCCACAGTGCACCCTAAGCGCAAAAGCTGGACCTTGTTTGGGTGATCGTGGGTGACGTGTGCCTGGGTAATGCACATAAAACCAATGACGTAAGCGTTTTGAAAACGTGCATTTTGGAAAATGGACATCCAACATGTTTGACCCCTTGTGATAGTCTCCTTACGGTTAAGGATGACTACAGCCTAAAAAGCACTAAGAGAATGTTAACACAGAGTCTAAAGCAAACCACATCAGTTACCACCGAAGAAAGCATAGGAGAAGCTGTCTTTAGCCAAGATATCAATAATAATCAGCTTGCTTCCATTGAGGACAGAACCTTCTTGGAGATGATGGAGACGAACTTTGTCAAGGATGATAGTAACAGCTGGGTTGCTCCACTTCCATTTCGCAGCCCCAGACGTCTTCTCCCCAACAACCGAGACCATGACTACAAGCGATTGATGTCTCGGAGACGCACTCTCGACAAGAAACCAGACATGAAAGCTCAGTACGAGTTTATGCAGAAACTATTTGACAACAACCATGCAGAGCCAGCACCATCTCTCAAAGAAGCCCAGGAATGCTGGTATATCAGGTGGTATATATGGTGTGTATCATCCCCAGAAGACCAAATTTTTGTGGTCTTCAACTCTAGCGCACAGGTTGATGGGGTGTCACTCAATGATGTGCATCTGTTGGGACCAGATTTGAATATAAGGCTTGGTTCCGCAAAGAACCAGTTGCTCTCACTGCAGACATCGAGCAGATGTTCTACAGCTTCACTATGCAGGAGAAAGACAGGGATGTCCTACGGTTCTTGTGGTTTCGTGACAGCAACCTCAACAATGAGGTTGTCGATTTCCGCATGAGAGTCCATGTCTTTGGCAACAGTACCTCACCAGCTGTGGTTATTTTTGGGTTAAGGAAGGCAGCAAGAGATGCCGAAAATAAGTATGGCAGTCATGTACGACAGTTCATAGAAAGAATTCTATATGGATGACGCTCTTAAGTCCTTTCCAACAGAAGCTGAAGCCACTGATGTACTGCAAAGAGCCCTTGAGGTATTTGCCCTCTCAAACATCATCAACTTCATAAGATCGCCTCTAACAGAACCGTGGTGATACAGTGGATGATCTTCCAGTAAAGCGCAGCCTGGGTTTGAGGTGGGACATCATGGCGGATATATTTGTCTTCAAGGTTGTGGGTGACTGTTTATCTCAACGTAGAGTCACAGGGAGCACGCTGAGGGAGAACAGAACAAGCATGTTGTGCATATGCCCCTCACCAGGGGGGGCCACTGTGGTGGCCACCAATTTTATTAGGGTGGCCCCACCCCCCCTGCTTAGTGAGCGGACACTATCAGCAGCGTTCAGACTCAGCTGCAGCTGTCTGGTCAGACCTGTAAAGACATTTACAGTAGTCAAGTTGACTGAAGATAAATGCATGGGCAATTATCCATATTTTCCAAATCTTGCTGAGACATAAGTAATTTAATCCTTGATAAAGTCTTCAGATTATAATACACTGACTTTGTAATGTAAACTGACCTAATGTGGCTGTTGAACTTCAGGTCTGAATCCATGACTACGCCAAGATTTTTGGCTTGGTTTGTGGTTTTTACCACTGACTTGAAATCATTCTTTCATGACTCCAAAAAGAATTACAATTGCTTATCTTTGCTTAATTCAAGAAAAATCTGGCACATCCAATCATTGATTTGCTCACTACAGTGCTTGTATAAGATTATAGTCTCTTGGTGATATGCTTATGTAAATTTGTGACAGTGGAAGCATGTACAGTAGATGTTAAACAGAAGAGGCCCCAGAAAGGAGCCTTGGGGAATTCCACGTCGGTTTTGTCTGCTCAGATGTGTATTTACCTATAGACAAAAAGTAGTTCCTATCATTTAAGTAGGATTCAAGCCAGTTTAGAACTGTGCCAGAAAGTCCCACCCTGTTTTCTAGTCAGTCTAGTAATATGTTGTGGTCAACCATGTCAAATGCAGCACTGAGATCCAATAATACCAAGACTGAAATTCTGCCACTGTCTGTGTTTAAGTGGATATCAAAGAAAACCCTAACAAGAGTAGCCTCATTGCTATGGTGTGGAAATCCTGACTGGAACGAGTTGTTTAATGCCATGAATTTGTTCAGCTGTTGAAAAACAGCTTTTTCATTCCAATTAAAAATGGGAGGTTTGATGTGGGCCTATTGTTCATTAGTGAAGTGTCTAGATTGTTCTTGATGACTACAGTTGGCTGCCTTTTGGCAGACTATCGAGGCAGCAAGAAGAGGATTTTATGTCCTCCAGGTTTTTATGGTTGATTGGATCATATTGTGTAATGCTATTTAAATTGATTTTAAGTGGACACAGGGACAACACATACCCCATATCTGATATGGAGGCACTGAAGCAAACATGATGTCAGCGAGACGGGATTGCATTGCATTTCTTAAATCTAAATTATAAATGTGAAGTCGCTCTTTATAGATGTCATAATGACCCTGGAGTTTTGTTTTTCACCATATGAGTTCAGCTTTTCAACACTGTCATTTTTGTATTCTTACCAGCATGGCATTTATCCATGGAGATGTTTTCTTCCCAGAGACCATCTTTACCTTAGTGGGTACAATGGCATCAATGACATTTCTAATTTTAGAATTTAAATTATCTACAAACTCATTGAGAGTATGGAGATAGCACTCTCAAAGAAAAGATAGGAATGATCTGGGAGAGCAACATCACACACCTTGGAAATGTTCAGACTGGGCTCAGTGCTTTGCTTTGACATTATTAGACTAACTCAGCATGTGACGGAGAGTGTTTCTAATATGTGTCTGTCTACTGTCTCTGGATAAATCAAGTCAAAAAACACTTGTAGACTATGACAGCACTGATCTGACCTTGAGCATAATTTGGCCTGTAGCAACTGGAAAGGTTGTGATTTTTTTCACCCCTCAGTTGATATAGGAGTGGCCTTTCAGTGGCTGATCATTAAAATAAAGCAAGCTTATGCATTTACTCTTCCTTGAACAGGAAGAAACACAGCCTCTGGAAGACAATGGTAGTGAGGGCAGAGGTAGAACTACTTTTTTATTCCTCCTTTAAATGAAAGCAAGCCAGCAGTGTGGTCCTACCTGCCAGCAGCCCCTGGTTATCTCCCTCCATCAGGTCAGCTACATCTTTTTGATTACATCTTCTAAAAGCTACCAGTTTATTTAGTGTCTACATCAGCAGAGCATTGATGATTCAAGATATGGATGCTACAGGAGTCTGTCGCTTATCTTGGGTCCTCTGTGGGGAAAGGAAGGAAGGAAGAAAGGAGGGGTGTGAGTAAGGATACTGAGGCGCTTTCAGCACCCATTGTATAAGAATTAGCATTCACCATGTGGACTTGTATCAGAAGTTCATAACTGAAGTAAAAATATGTTCCATTACTGAGATAATTGGATAAGAGACGAGAAATCAGTTAATTAATATCAAAATCAGATGAACCCACACTATCATGCTTTTTTTCTGCTAATCTGAGGTGATTCAATTACAACCAGAGACTCCTTAAACGCTGCCTATCGGCTTTCTCTCATCTATCTGAATGGGTTTCTAATAAAATCACAAAGGTGTCGCCAGCATCTCATCACAAGGTAACAAAACGTGATTTATTTTTATTTTTATTTTTAGACCTCCTCAAGCTGGGTAGTAGGGGTCGTGACGTGAACAAAATGAGGAAAGAGTTTAGCTCAATATAAAATGGAACATTTTTACTTTAATCAGAACTGTATGCAAATGAACAGTTTGATGTTTGTAACAGCTGAAATATTTTCTTTAACTTCTTCTAGGTCTTGTTAGTAAATCATGTCACTTACATATGTATCTTAAAATTGGTCAACATTGACTTGTTTGATCCATACATCCACCTACTGTCACTCTCACCTGACTTCTTTCTTTGCTCCCATCATAAATACTATGGCCACTAGAGGTCGACACCCAGCAGTACACGTAAATTTGGGTCGTAATAAGCTGCTTGCACAGACGACCTTTTTTTGTGGAACATTCCAACATTGCTCCATAAAATAACTTCTATATTTAAAATGTGAGGATATAGAAAACCAGAAATTGTGGCTCAACAAGCAGCCAGCCTACGATTTGGAGATAAGCTACAATATACACACAGAGGTACAGACAGTAAAGGGGATGTTGCTATAGACTAAATGACTAAATGAAAAATGGTATAGATATTTATAGTAGTGTTAATGATAATAATCGTAATGTTAATGATTATAATAACAATAATAACAATAGGACTAGTAACTAGTTGTTGTAGCAGAGGGTGTCGAGCAAGAACACGGGGGCAACAGGTGACTCGCAACCACAGATCCAGAGCCAGAAACACCTGCAGGAAGTGATAGGAGGAGAGAGGAGAGGGACGAGAAAGCACAAGACTACCGGAAAGGGGAGAAGTTGAGTTAGTAGCATGCAATAATGGGATGAGGTTGCATACAAAGGGAGAGAAAGTAGAGGAGATCATCCAGTGCATCATGGGAAATCCCCCGGCAGTCTAGGCCTATAGCAGCATAACTAAGGGATGGTTCAGGACTCACCTGAGCCAGCCCTAACTATAAGCTTTATCAAAGAGGAAAGTCTTAAGCCTACTCTTAAATGTGGAGATGGTGTCTACCTGACACCTGAACCCAAACTGGAACCTGGTTCCACAGGTGAGGAGCTTGATAGCTGAACGCTCTGGCTCCCATTCTACTTCTAGAGACTCTAGGAACCACAAGTAACCCTGCATTCTGGGAGTGCAGTGCTCTGGTGGGGTAGTAAGGTACTATGAGCTCTTTAAGATAAGATGATGCCTGACCATTAAGAGCTTTGTAGGTAAGAAGGATGATTTTAAATTCTATTCTGGATTTTACAGGAAGCCAATGCAGAGAAGCTAAGACAGGAGAAATGTGATCTCTTTTCCTGGTTCCTGTCAGAACACGTGCTGCAGCATTCTGGATCAGCTGAAGAGTCTTAATGGACTTTTTCGAGCAGCCTGATAATAAAGAATTGCAATAATCCAGCCTAGAAGTAACAAATGCATGGACTAGTTTTCTGCATAATTTTTAGACAGGATATTCCTGATTTTCGCAATATTACGTAGGTGAAAAAGGCAGTCCTTGAAATTTGCTTAATGTAAGTCTGTAGGGAATAAACGTGAAAGTAAAGCAAGTGCTCGTTTTGATGGCATAAGACCATATTGTGTGACTTCATTCAAATATTCATCAAGATTACAGTCCCAAACATATCTAAGCTCCAAGCAATAACTGTTCATACAAAAAGTAATTAAACATTTTTCATGGAAAGTACTGAAATAAGAACTTAAGATGTACATTAAAAGTGGGATAAGTGATTCTTATCCAATACACGTCTTTTTGTCCTATTCAGCGATTATCTGTCCATGTATGCTGAAAAAGAATCTGGTGTTTGTACACAGCCATGGCTCTGTAAATGGGAAACAAACACAGTGGCCCATACCCTGCCACACAACACTATTTCATGCACGATTTGTGTCAGGTAATGTTAAATGACTCACCCACAGACATTCAGCTTACTTTTTAGTTTGGCAAGATGCTGTTTTTGTGATGTTAGCTATAGTAGCAGGAGAGTTTTGAGTATCGCTATCTGGAGCTGGAGTGCTGGCTCTGGGACCACCTCGTCCTCTCTGCATGTTAGCTTTGCGATAGCAACTGTAACGACAGCATGCTAACCCACAACTTAACTATCATTAGCTACATTACTTGCTGTGTTGTTGTTGTTAGCTCAATATCATGGTATTTGTCATGTTGTTGAATTTCTCCAGAATCGCTTACTCCACCTTTTAATTGTGATTTTCTTCACATCTTTCTGCTAAAGCTATTTCTCTACACGATAAACTATACTGCAGTGCTACTCAATAGCCCATTGTCATGGCATTAACTTTTCCCTTACTGCTCATATTGACTCAGTTTTGTCTTATTGATGTATTTTTAAAGACTGCATTACATTTTCACTAACTCCATACTTTCTCATCCTGTTGTGCCATAATCATGTTTGTTAACTTCTGCAGAAACATATAGTCAGCTCTATCTCATAGACGGGCAATGTGCATTTTCCCTATTGTGTGTTGGTATTTAATATTAGGGACTGAATTCTAGGTAAGGAGGTAAATGATGAAATTGGCTTGCTGGGCATCCAGTAATAGACTTACTAAAATGTTTTGTCTTGCATCCTCTCTCCTGCTCTCTCACTGACAACACTCTCTTTGCTCTGCCACCTCCTCCTCTTATTTCTGAAGTCAAAAGGACAGTTTGCTCTCCTCTTTCTTCTCCGCTTTGCTGTTCATAACAATTGCTGTGTTTTTATGCTTGAGTATCACTGCGTCCTTGTTGGTGAATATCACAAGCCCTCCACAGTACAGTATTTAGCCATTTTTACCATGTTGAATGTTTCATGAGGTTTCTGGGGGTCTCTTCAAAATATCCCCTTCTTGTGAGTGTATGTAGAGACCTGTAGTTACACAAGTTGGTGGTTTGAACACTTATAGGGGTGAGAAAATAGTCACATAAATATGCTTGTGAAGGTACATCTTTCATTAAAATGCTGATGGACAAATGTATACATGTTTTTAGGATATTCTCCAGTGTAGGAGAACTCTCAGTCTGCTATGGAAAATAGTAACGCTTTACCCGTCTTAGCTGATGTCTCTCTGGTTTTTGTGGTGTAGCAAAATCTATCTCGGTACCAAAGCATAGACAGATTTCTTCCTGTATGTATATAATTTTGCTGAAATGTTCTTCTCAACGTGTGATTTTACTATATGTCAGGTCGGGTCACTGTTTTATCCTGGGTGTTCAAAGACCACTGCCTTAAATTGGCAGGTCATGCATTTAAATGATGGTAAATCTGTTAAGTTTATTATGTTGCAAGTCTCATTATTTTGCCTGCATTTCGGACAATCGGACTTGCATTACTCAGTTCACTCATCTTATTCACATTCATTCATTGCATCAATCAGTTTTCTCCTGTCCTGGTCTATACGTATCTTATGTTCCTTGAAGCTAGAGCATTATTCAATGCTGTCATATTACTGCCCCAGCAACCCACTCACGTCTGGCCTTCTGGCATCAACTTTGCTGGATTCTATTTGTAAACATCTCCTCTGCCAAAGTCATGATCTTACACAGAATATTCTCCATCTTGACCTTCTTTTCCTCATTTTACTAATTAAAGTTGCATCATTTTCCTGTCTGCTCATCATCCGATCTTCCTTGTGCCCAGTCTTTAATCTGCTCCCTGTGTAATTAATACACAGTCCAGCATCCCTGGCTTGCTATAATTTCTCTTGAATCTGTAGTCCAGTTTCTGGTTCATCTGACCACGAGCTCACCTACATAAATTCACCATCACTCCATTGCTGATGTAAATCTTTTGGCCACTGCACCAAATTGTGTATTTATTTATAACTGAGTAATTAAGTAAAAGAAAAAAAAAGAAAAAATGTTGTTGGTCTCTCCTGGGATTTTCTCAGATCTCTTAAAATTCTCTCAGGGAGCTTTAGCTCAAATGTTGCTGTCCTACAAAGACTAAAGCGGACTACGACACTCTAGTTTTAAAATAATAAATGAAATAAAAAGAATAGAATTTTTAATAAAATGCTGCATCATCTTAATGAATGGTTCGGACAAAATACATCTTTGGTCTGCTCTTATCATAATTAAAACCAAATTATTTTAATAGCACTTTATTACAAGCATGTATGGACTATGAGTTTATATCTCAGTAATCCGCAATCACTAAAAGTGTTGATAAGTAACTAGCAATGGCTAAAGTTTTTAACACCGATTATCGTTTATTGTGCAGCTGATATGTTGACGTTGCATGCATTTTTTGACACAATGGATCCACACTTCCGGAGTTGTAATTTTAGTAGTTGCTCCCCAATTTGCCTGTCTAGGCTATGTGACTCAGGCTGAAAGCCAAACTTGCCCACTGGACGGGAACTCAGCAACAGTGTTTTGTTTTGAAGGTTATTTGCCTGAGATGTCAAAGGAAATCAGATGTTTCCCACATCTCGCTGCCCTCTATAGCCCTGTCTGGTATCCCCTCCCTCTCAATGCTTCACCCAACCTCCAACCCCACAGAGAAGGAGGTTTGTTGATGGATGTTGAAGGCTGCTCCAGTCCCACAGCAATTAACTCTTCTCCTGCAAGAAGCAGCCTGTCTGGTTGATGGAATCTCCCCACTGCTGCTGCCTGTCACACAATCCAGGAGGGGCTGCAGACAAATGCTTCATCTATGTGTTTGCTTTACTGTTTTGCCTTCGGTTGAGAGCCAGCAAAGAGCTATGAGCTGCATCACAAGCCATCAAGTGCTCCAGTGTCAGTTCCCACAGTCAATGGCCATGCAGTATTGCAGGTCTGTGGGCTTATAAAGGTTCAAGGAATGGAAGGTTTTAAATTCATGTGCTAGTAAGAGTATAACAGCAGAGGTATTGCTTGCTGGTTCAGTATGCATAAACATGCACAGTGGGAAAGATCGAACATTTGAAATAGAGCAACACAATATTTCAACAATTCTTTTGTCACTTAGTTGCTTCCACTGTGGACATTATGTTTGATGTTTGTGTATTCGCTAGTTAGCAGGATATCTCAAAAACCTGTTGAAAGATTAGAACAGAATAAGGAGGTCATGGTCCAAGGAACACCTGGATCCAGGTACAGATTCAGTTATCCAAAAATAATCATGTTTGGCCATATTCAGTATTGCAAAAAACCACACAATCTGGCACATGTATCCCATGATTGTGACTATGTGTATTTTGACTGGTGCATTATCAACCCACACTTTGTGGGTTAGTTCAAAAGCTCTAATAACTTGTGTGAATGCACCAACCAACAGCTGGGAAATACTTTAACTGAGATCAAGATATCTTTTCATTTAGTTAAAAAAAATAAATAAATACTTTCCTCGAAGGAAACAGGAACAAATGCAGAATTCCCACACTGTTAAGAATAATACTGTGTAGCAGGTCTACGTATGATTTTTAATAAACTTATGAAAAGTAATATTTAAAAATATTAACTCATAAATCCTCGTTCTCGGACACCACCTAAAGATATGCTGTCCACTTGAGGCTTTAGGTCCTTGAGTATAGCTTGATAATTAAATGAATTTCTGGTAATTCAATAGTTATTAATGGTTCAGTTATCCTAAAATCGTTAATTTAATCAGTCAGTCAGTCTCAAATCTAAGGACGAATCCTCTGTACAGGGACCCAGGACGCTAAACAATATATACACACACACACACCACTATGATCAAGGTGAAATTTATTGACTAACTAAAGGGAGTACAACAGTGGAAGTAAATATGGAATATTACAGGAATAACAGACAAACATGAAACAAACCAGAAGGTAATGAACAGAATATGTAATATGCCAAGATCAGTATACTAGGCTCAATGAGATTTCAGTTTGATATTGTAGAGGGAGAGTATTCTACGAGAATGAGGGAACGAATGGTCGGAAATTATGTTTCCAATTTAGTTTGAATAACCTAGGGGTTTCTTAACTATAGATGAGGGCCAACTATAGGACACCAATGAGTCACAGAATGTGGTTTGTTTTGCCTTACTTTGTTGTAATTCACCGTAGCAAAGGCTCACTGCCGGTTGGGCTCGTGGTTGTTGTCCGGGCCAGGCTGGGTTGGCACCCCAGCGGCGTCTCAAGTTGGGTTCAAACTGGTGGATTTGCTCCGGAGTCCTTTGCGAGAGAACACTCGCAGCAACGGGCGGCCAGCCCTGGCTTTGCACTCTGACTTAGTTTGGTGTCACTATAGCTCAGCGGAACACACTCCAGACTGTCGTTGGAGCCGTGACTTTCTTCAACTCGAGGTGAGAATTGAATGGGCTTCTGGGTTTCTGGGTCAAAATTGCTTAGAACGACCGGATAATGTTAAAACAACAACATCAAATAAGACACATACATTCACCGTAGGTTCGAAAGGCCCCGGGAATATAGGCTATTTAATGTTGCTGAGTTTAAACAAAGTCTGGGGAAAGTTTTGTCCCAGACAGCTCCAAACCAAAAGTCAAAATCAAATCTCCCGCTAAGAAAAATGGGGATTCAAGAACATTAGGCTTTCTCAGTTTGTCTGAAGGAAGTTTAAAGTACAAAAGGAAAAAAATATAAATAAAAAATATCAGAATTTCAAAAATAAAGGAAGTTCACGAAAGCGTAAGACATAAGTACGAGAGGATACAAGAGAGTACAAGAGTTTTAGTTTCAAGAGAGTGAGACAAGAGACGACAAGTCTTATCTATTTCCTTTTTTTTGGACGTGATGACGTCATTTTGGGAATGGGTTTCCCTGGGGGAGTTACCCTTCGGCCTCAAAAGTGTTAACTTTTAGTGGGATATTATATTTATATATATATATAGAGATAGATAGATAGATAGATAGAGAGAGAGAGAGAGAGAGAGCGTGTATTTTCATTCAAGACAAGCAAAACAAGATTAAACACTAGAGGGTTAATTGTTATATACTTAAAAGGCGTAACAAAGCTTAATTACATGTTTCCAGTGTAAACTTGATGGTTACATGTTTTAACTCAAGAGACAAAATAGATGTAAGCATTGCAGCAAAGAATCCGTTATGCAATGACATTGTGATAGATATTTGGCGCTCATTCTCGGTGTAAGCAGAGTTTTAAACGATGGTTTAAAAGGTGTGTTATACCTTTTCAGTCCTCTTGATGGAGCTCTGGTTCTATGAGAGGATAGTACATATTCAACTTTGAGATACACCACTTGAACTAGGAAGCGGATTATACACACGTGGAACGTGCGGATGAACGTTTTAATAAGAAATTGTATACGAAACATTTAGCTAAATCATTAGTTAATACTAAACAGACAGTGATTACTAGGGAATAATAGGGAGAAATTAAAACAAAATTAGATTCAAGATTACTTTATGATTCTCTAGTCTTTAAACATCACTAAAGGATAACAACAGGGTCATTACTACTAAACTAAGAGGCAAACGCCACTACTAACTTAGCAGGATTATTATTTAAGCAGAACAAAACAGTTTATAATGAAACATTTGTTGGCTCAATACGGCAGGGGTTGTTCGCATTCCTAGCTTATCACATTTGCACATCAGCTAAAAAGAAAAGAGTTGCGTTTTATGGCCCAGCCATCCTGTGGGAAGGAATCAGGGTGAGGCAGGACGGGTGATGCTTTTGATGTCCGGAGGTGACCTGTGGGGGGAGAGAAGGGTTGGACAGCCCCCTTGCTGTCCTGCAAAGTGTCTCCAGTGACACCTTTACGCCTAGAGGGGTTCACTAAGGCTCTTGAATACACAATCCTTAAGCGATGCATGTCTGAGTCTCTGCAGGTCCTTACCAAAACACCTAGTGATGTCTCTAGTTTTGCATGTCAAAAGGCCAACTCCAGGGGAGGACCCCCCCCCTCCCCTTTTGGCAGGATCTGATCTCACCTCCTCCTTGAGGTGAGAGGCTGGTTGATCCCACTACAACTGCTTGAATATGAGTGTTTTTCAAAAATGCTGGTGATAAGTATTTTTTATTAATATAAACATATTACTGAAGGATATGAGACCTTCTTTCCACTTTGGGTGGAAGAGACTTACATTTTAGTTCAGTTTGGCCAGCAGAGTGTAGCGTATGATATTACCACTGTGGGTCAATGTAGTTGCCTCGTACCAGAGAAAGGGGAACATATCCATCCAGGTGTGAAATCAATTGGGCATCCTGACAACCTGTGTCAACATCTCCTCTTTGACTTCTGCTCCACGTTCACATGTTACTTTCTCTCTGAAATTCAAAACCTATTCAAATGAGCATAGCTCCCTCAACCAACTCTGTTACAAATCATATGCAACCTTTCACCTTGGGACAGCAGCATTTTTGCCAGTCATACCTTCCTCCTGCTTAGTCGGTAAAGTTCACACCCCAGCACTTTTCACTCGTCTTGATGAAATACGTACTTTTAAGTATGTAGCCAAAGGCCGAGGTGACTGGTGGTAGAGCTATCACAAGCACTGAAAGCAGGCAGTGGATGAAGCCAACCTGGATTTTTTATAAAAAAAGAAATAAAACATGCTTATAATCATTGTGTTGCACATGTTTGTTTTTACCTCCCACTGAGACCCACAACCTAATTTAAACTGCCAAATATATTGTACAGACAAAAACCATTTCAAATATGACTAAAAATCCACTTTCAGGCATGTACCCACAGGGTCACAGACTAATTGTCACTCCCATCTAACATTCCCTCCCTTCATTAGATCTAATCCAACTCTAAAATATCTACTGTTTGTTATGTGTTATACTATTCTTATAACCAACTTGGAGTATGGTAAAATATTTAGTGTTATCAGGTTGAATGCTACTTGGTTAGCAGTTCCAACATAGCATATAATTTAACTGCCTTACAATAAGCAGGTTGGCTGCTGGCATTACACTCTGTTAGGGGCGGGTGTGGCTCAGGAGGTAGAACAGGTTGTCCACTAATCAGAACATTGGCTGGTTTGATCCCTGGCTCCACCAGCATGTCGAATTGTCCTTGGGCAAGACACTGAACCCTAAATTGCTACTCATGGCTGTGCCATTGGTGTGTGAGTGTCAGTTTCTGTTTCTGATGAGCTGCACATTCATACACTGATGTGTGTGGAAGAGTAAATGTGACATGTAGATTAAAACGCTTTGAGTGGTCTGAAGAGTAGAAAGGCACTGTAGTAAAGTACAGTCCATTTACAATAACAATCTTGGAGGTGAGATGACATAACAATCTCCTGATTACACTCATCTTTACTATAGTTTGTTGGTGACAACATGTGAAAAGATTTTAGATAACTTTCCCCATTTCCACCTTACCACTTTTACCTCATCTTACCTTCACCCTCACGTGCAAGACACAGGACCATCTAAGATGTCTGTAGGTCCTGCTTCCTTGTATTAGCAGGCCCAGAGGGCAGGTAAGCCACTTAACCTGTCATCTCAAATTGTGTGCAAAACTGCAGATAGGTGGCTCAGCTTTCCCGTCATGCAGGGCAGAATGAAGCACTCAGACTGTGTAGGAGCAGTGGAGACTGCAGCTGAGTGAGGGCCATAGGGATGTTCAGGTGCTCACGGGTCAGATGGGGATGCACAAGTGTGTGTTTTAGATGAGTTGAGGGCAGATGAGACTTATGTTTGGTACCAAAGGACTATGGTTATTAAATGTGGGTTACTTCTGAGGGTGTGCATATGTGGAAAATTTCAGTAGATATCTAAATTGTCTAGAGGTGCTCCCATCAGGATTTTTTGGGCCGATCACCGATTGCTGAAAGCAGTAGTGGCCAATATCGAACACCGATCACTATTTGTCCATTTGAAGCCTTTTATTTATAATCTAGCATTATACAGTATACTGTATATTTATTTAATTAGTCATAAAACAATATATTAAGTATTAAAATTAACAGATGACAAAGTATCATGAAATGACAACCGTTTATTTTATTGCCAGGAAACATTAACAAATTCTACTCCCTCTGTCTTAGAGACTTAAACCATAGCAGCCTTTGCCTAGTTAGTGCAAACATCTTATAGCTTAACAAATATAGCTTTCCTGTGGAATAAACTACAAAAACAGAAGAAACACCATTATAAATTTACTTCAACTATAAAAACTGCAACAAAAAAAGCTGTAGCCAAAATATTTGAGATAAAGGAGCATAGGCATCCTAAATCCATGATAAACTCTTAAGTAGTTGCTTTTTGTTCTGGAAAGCTCAGGCAGGTTCTGTGGGCTTTAGGGGGTAGAGAGGGGAGTCATAACTGTCAGTGAGATTTAATAAGAGAAATTTAAATAAATAAAAGTACAATGTTAATTCCATTTTATACTGCTTGTATATTGTTACTATATCCATTATAATTTCATATGGTTTACCACTAATATAGGTCTATTATTATTTAAGTGAGTTGTTATCATTTATTAAATCCTTGTGCAAGAACAAAGTCTACGTCTTTTCCATAGGCCTACTGCCACCAGCTTTACCAGAGGAGAGAGTAGCATGGAAAAATACGGGAGAAGAGTAATGTTAGGCTGCATCCACACTACTACGGTTTTTTTAAAACAGTTTTATAACAAATACGTTCTTCTCCATCCGCAGCAGATCAGACTTGATCTCAGTCTATATTAAAACGACTGAAAACACATCTAGTGGCCGTTCACGTACACTGCGCATGCCGGTGTAAACATGATGCAAATGGTCTACTTCGCAGTTGCAAAAGATTTTGTGAAAGTAGTAATACAGATGAATAACCACACAGGATTTTTTTTTTGCATTGACCAACAACGAAGTGGAACTTTTAGTATACTGAAAGTAACACGGGAGTACAAAGAGACTGTTAGTGGCAGAAAAGACTGGGAGTCGTCGCAAAGTAAATACAGCGACATGTACAGTACAAGTGTGTAAGTGTTATTTACACAGTACAAAATATTTTAATAAAGATACCGAAACTAAAACTCTGTCAGCAGCATCGTGTTTTTGCTTTGCTGACTGATAAGTCTGAATCAGAAAGCCAAATGTAAGCGTCTGTGTCATCGTTTTGAAGTCCTCAGTTTTTGCCCACGAGGTTAGCTGTGTTTTCAAACAAACATCTTCGGATTCGTTGTTGTAATTTGGACGAGAGGCGGAAACGTAGAAAAAGGTCTCCGTTTTATAACAAAAACAGAGAGAGAAAGATGCAGTCAGCTGATTGTGTGTCGCCTCTCTTTGCATCAGGAAACTCAAGACAAATGTGTGTCAGATGAGCACGACTGAGACAGTTTCGCATGATCGCTCCTGCTTGTTGCTGCGCTTGTCTAATTGCGGCTCAACTCTCATTGTAAATGATTAACTGGGCGCATCATTGGCTTCCTGTCTGAAAACGACTTTGGTACTAGCTAGCTTTGAAAACTGCTCAGACTACGTAGTGAAACCATTTTAGCTGCTGTTGTAAATTTGGCGAGTATTGCATCATCTGATCGGCTTTTCTGATCTGCCTTTTTAGAGACCACCAATCAAACAAATTAAAACCATTATTGGCCGATGACTGATCAATCGGAGCACCCTAATGTCCATCAGTGTCCCCTGAAATGTGAAGCAGAGTGGAACCTGGAACCTAGAACAACAATACACTGTGTCACATATATTCAGTTGCACACACCCCCCCAGTGCTAAGTACTGAGCAGCTCTACTGCAACAGTTTGTTGTTTGTCAATCAAACTTGTATATACAATGCTTCATCATATGAGAACATCATTTTGACTACAATAAAAGACGACAAGTACTTCTCTGTGATGGATTGTCTGATTCAATCAAGTGTCAAGTCTGTGAGTTGATGTTCATTTATAATAAAATTGACTGAAACCAGTAGCTGCGGGGTAGGAAAACACATTCAGAAGTCCGAAGCACTACACTGCAACATGCTTGGAGGAAAATTGTAAAGCATTGATTATGTAAAGTAATGTTAAAAATAGGGATGGGGATCGTTAATTTTCATTGATACCCTACAGACTGCTTAACGATCCGATTCTTTATCGATACCACTATCAATACTTTATTATTTAGTGATGGTTATTTGGTAAGACCAGACCCAACGGGCATGAGGTAGGCCTGCACGGTATGAGGAAAATATTCAATGTGCGATAACGTTATATATTGAGATGACATATCACTTGCGATAAATAAACATATATTGAAGGGTACATATTAACTGCCTGGTTGTTTTTAATATTTTAAATACAGCTAAATGTTGTTTAGAGCAGCAACATTAATGTTTACAACAGCAAAGTAACTTTATCTGACGTCACAAGTAGTGAGTGACGTTTAGAGAGAACAACATCAGTCTGTATCAGTCCTTCCTCCTCTCTCGCTGGCTGCAGGTAACGTTACCAGGTAAGAGGAGGAGCGGCTGGTTTGTCTCAGCCAGCAGCTGAGTTTTTAAGACTACAGACCAGTCTGTGCTCCAGACAGACAGCTTTCTATTTAGCTTGTTTTTAACATTTGGCTAATGCCAAGCTAGCGTTAGCTGTGCTTGTATAAAACATACAGGGAGGAGATACTGAGGACAGAGATGATTAAATTAACCATTTCTACATGTTTAATGTTACCTTACAGACAGGTGTATTGATTGTCTCTTTACTTGTGAAGGTTTTATTGCACATACTTACAGTAACGAGCGTAGCTGTCATCAACTAACGTTACAGTAGTTTGGAGCTAACTTTAACCCTCACCGTATTAAACCGCGACGGCGCTGCCTCTCGCTCTGCTGCTGCAGTGTGTGTGTGTGTGTGTGTGTGTGTGTGTGTGTGTGTGTGTGTGTGTGTGTGTGTGTGTGTGTGTGTGTGTGTGTGTGTGTTTGTCGCGCGCCCCGACAGAGAGCAGGCCTGTTGATTTTTCTCCATTGCGTTACAAATTGAATCAGATTTGACGCTTGAGACATAACGTTACATCATAGGAGTGTCTCATTAGCAGTATCGAACCTGTAGTGATTTTTGGGTTTTGAGAAATTTTGGAACCGGGTCCATCCCTAGTTAAAAATTGTCAGGATTTGTGGTGTGGAGAAGGTTGGTGGACCCAAATGCAGGACATAGAGCGGAGCAGGTACAGTTCAAAAGGTTTATTTAAACAAACAAAAGGCGAGCACACTTACTGGCAGGGTGGCAGAGACAAATCCAAAACAGGGTGAACGAACAGGCTGAATATATCCGCAACATACTGTATCTGACAGAGCATATTAACACTACAACGACCGGACACAGACTGAGGAAACAAACAAGTATATATACACACATGGGTTGTCAAACTGGGAGGGAGCAACACAGGTGACCGGGATCAGGTTAACGAGACAGGCAGAAAGACAGCAGGAAAAACAGAGAGACAGGCAGGCAGGCAGAGACAACAGGGGGTAACAGAGAGGCACTTAACCCAGAACACACAAAATAACACAGAAGTACACAGACCAGAATTAAACACTACGACATGAACTGAGACACAGAACTAGTAGCTAGGACACAGAGCTGAGATGCAGGGCTAAACCTAAGAGACAAGACAGATACTAAGTAAACTTAAAGATGCGGATGAATAACATAATAAACAAGGCTACACAGAGAACACAAGAGCAGGAACAGAACCTCAAAACAAGAAACAACTGACTAACAGAATGAAGTAGGGAACAGAGACGGAACAAACTGGGAAACAGGACAACACTAAACACAGACATAAACTAGGTTACTGGACACAGGACAACAGACAGGAGTGAACCCCAAAGCACAACAGACTAAATAACAGATACTGAACTGATCAAATATAACGAAAACTCGGGGCTAAACATAAACATGGCTGACAGGCACAAAAATAGAAGTTAAAGAAAAATAATGGGTATGTGATGTGTGGTAAATGGACTGAAATATACAAAAGACTAGAATGACCCTTTTTAGAGTATAAAGGGATGTTTATTTTCAGGTACATCTCACATTACTACAAATTGATTGCACTAAATGTGAAACGTCTTTCTACAAGGTCATGGTAAAGCATCTGTTTTGTGTCATAATTGAGCTAAAGGATTCGTCTTTGCACATTTTTACCAAGACACCAAGTACCAAGTGCACTGTGAACTGACTTTGAAGGGACATAATAAGCAATGACGACTCAATACGCTATAAATTGTTCACCCAATGTAAAACTTTCCTCTTTCAACTTAGCCCTGATTGGCTGTTTGATTCAGACTGGGTCCAGTTTTTTAACAAAACAGGCAGAGTAGAGACTAAATACAAAGGGGCATGTGCTCACACATACTGTAGGTCTGCACATTTTGTTTAAGGAACCCTTCAATTAAAAATTGTTAGTGACATGCAATTGCCAAACTTATAAAATTATAATGAAATAATATTTCCAACTTCAGATTTAAGGATTAACAATACTTCTTGATAGAAGGAAAGTGAAAAAGGAATCCCAGAACCACATCACTGACTGAGCATTTTTTAAAGTATCAGCTGGGGAGACTGGGAATAGCTGTAACATTTTTTACAGTTCTGTCTGTATCTCAGGGCTCTCAAAATGTCATATAAACTAGTTATACGTGTCTGCTGTTAAATTCTGTAACTGTTATCTCTGCAACACAGACTGAAAATGCATGGTTTTGTCTCAAACACAAGAAGCAAAGTGTTACAATTCATCCATAGTCTGGGTTAGTTGTAACATACCCTGGGGTGAAATTTAACATTATATAAAAGGAATATGAAAAAAAACACGATACTGAAAGCTTTTTATTTAACTCTTAAATTATTTCTTAACATAATGGGTGTGTGTGTGTAGGAGTTACTGTCAGTCAAAGTAGTGAACAAACTTCAAATGTGCACCAACTGCATATTGATGTGTGTTTTCTCATTGTTTGTCTTGCACTGTTACAGTCGTGATAGACATACTCACTCCTGGAGTGCAGGCCTCATGTACTTACACAAACATTCAAAATAACAAAACAATTAAACATTAGTGTGGGTGTGTCGGACACATAGTGAAATTCAGTTTTAACATATAAATGCAACTAAACATTGTCATAGTTGTTACAACTAACCCAGACTCTTGTAGCCATGAACTAGCTTACTTTACACCTTACATCTAAAACATTAGCATTAACAACCTGCATGAATAATATCTACATAGACATACAATAAACATGATTTAAGTTTGATGAGTTTAACTACAAAGCAGGCAATGCTATAACAAAAATAAAAACTTTCTTACATTTATTTTTTCTTTCATCTAAAATTGGCTGTACTTGCCACAGTGCTACTTTTTCCTATGTAAAATAAGGACAAACCTGAGCATGTGCAGAGTGAACCAAATGATTCATGACTTCTTCCTGATTGGAGTAATTGGATGTGTTGCAACTGACCCGTGTTCCAACCATCCCTGATTTCCCTTCTTTCAATCACCTGGCTTTAAAGAAGTTATCTTGACTTCATCAATCGGGGACATTTTAATATTTACCACCTTTTGGCAATAGGTTCATCTTATTATTATTATTCTTACTCTTACATGCTTATTCTTATGTCAGACCCCTGAACCTCTCAATTCCCCTCACTCCTGTCGCTGCCTCTCATTCTATGGCTTTACAACTTGACATATCTACTTATTGATTGGGTCTGCAGCACAGAGCTGTTTGAAGTAGCATTCTGTCTGACTATCGACTACCCTTTTCCTCCTGCCACTTCAACTCCTCCACATCTGTACTTGACAGGTTAACTCACCCTCCTTCCTACATTCCCCTCTCCTTCCCTTCACTTTACCATTCTTATCTGCATGGCAGAGGGAGTGAAAGGGGGTCACTATCCACTGTCCAATCAGATGAGTAAATGCCCACAGTCCTTCACTGTGGTAAAAATCAATAGTCAACAGGCTTTATAATAGACATGCCCATCTAAAGCAGGGCAGCAAAGATTAGCAGCATTTAGTAGATGTTGCCAGACACATCTTGGACACATACAAAGGATTAGAGGGTTACTTTCCGAAAAAAGAAAATTATGTCAACCCCTGTTTTTCTGAGTTTTAAATAAAAAGTTCATTTGATATGGAGTGTTCAATTATAATCTAACTTTAGATGTTTCCCTCTCCTTTTATCTTTCTTACAGTCTTTATTATTCAATCTGAAATCACCTCTTACAGAATCACTAAAAATACCCATCAGCCCACTCTTTATTACAGACAGTATCTGTCTTGAAGCAGCTCGTCCAGTGCATCTGGGCAGAAGCCCATTCCTAATTACAAAATGTAATTATGGTGGAAATCAGTTTTTCTAGAGTTCATGTACAGGCTTATTAAAGGACCACGACTTTCGTTCTTCTATATTTCTCAAAACAACCTTCAATTTAATTACTGGCGTGCCACCGCTAGTCCTGAACTTCAGATTGTTATCAAAGTTGCTTGGCATGACAAATGAGTGGGTTCTGTAAAACTTGTTAAATATAGATTAATATCATGGACAATATTTCAGTAATATCACACACACTGATTATTAAGTATTAGGTTACTTATCAAAATAAGATCCGGTTAAGGTTATAAGAAAGACCTTGAAGTGTACCAACTGAATCATGTATCCACAGACCCTGCACTGGTCATATACAGCATCGCATGGTTAACAGTATATTACCCTTAGACCATGTTTGCTTTTTCCAATATTGACATAGTGTCCAGGTGCTTCAAGTCATTTCCCCCTCAGCTGCCAGACCTTAACTCTCACCTCAGGGCTAGATAAGGCCTCTTTGCTCCACCGCACTTCATAACAACAAATAGACACACAACCCAACCAGTCTCTGTGTGTACATCTAATGTACACACAGAGGCCCACTCTAAGCTTAGAGCAATCTGTGGGCATTCTTTTAAACTTCCTTGGCTACAGTGGAAGTACTGATTCTGTACATCAGGTGAGGGAGGACAGCTTTTTATAGCTGCTGTTTGGCCTTAAGCTGTGCTCTGTGTTCAAACGTGTTTGAGCTGGAGTGAGGCGCTCTCCCTGAGGTCTCTGCTGTGTCCAGTCTCATGTTCATATTTAGAGATGATTACTACAAACTTTTTATGTGTGCAATAAAAAAAGCTATTCTTTAGTGGCTATTAACATATTATGCACTGTGCTCTGGGTTTTCCCTGGGAGACAAAAAACAGTTTAAATCGGCATTCAATGCAATGCAAGATTCTGTGTGTAGGTTTTAAAAAAAATAATAATCCAAATTAATTGTGGTATTGTGGTATACGTGCCATATAAATTATTGAGGTGATTGCAAGTCTTAAACTCATTCATTTCAGTGGTGTTGTTAGTGATGGTGTTTTTCAAATTGGAGACTACATTAACTGTAAAACCAGTTATTTCATGTTGCAAAGAGAATGTTGCCACCTCTGCCTGGTGTCTACTGAAGGTGAGGACAACACTGCCAACTGCCCTTTTTGTTTTTGTGCCACAACAATAATCAAATCTGACCCAGTAGCACACAGTGTAAAGAAACTACGTTTCCAGTGTTCTCTTTGTACAGATATTTTTTATTTTTAATAGATTTACACATTTTATAATGAAAACATTTACAGAAACGTTGTGGACAAACCGCTGAGCGACAAGCGTGCCAGTGCAGGTGGACCTCCACTGCTACCTCAACAACCTGACTTCACTTGACAATGACATAGGGAGTGATTTTTTAATTAGGTGGGGTATTTACATGATTATATATTCAGATCCAGAAAAGTTGGAGTTCCCTGACAGAGATGTGCAAAAAAGCTCTACAATTTAAACCATACTGATAATGACCAAATAGCTGTTTATTCAGTTAATGCATGGAACTGTTTCATTTCATCAGATACTAACTAACTATTCAGTTCATACATATTTCAAGCATCCAGATATTGATGATGCATATTGCATAAAGTGTTTAATGATTAATAGATTACCTTTATATTTTCTATTAATGTTAATGAGAGGAGTAATAGTAATAGAAAGCTCTGGAGTAGGCTACATGTAGGCCCACGTTACCAGATAGTAATAACAATAATCAATACCATATACAGTGTGTCACATTAGTTAACGCATTCCTGAAAATAAACATAGGACAACTTTAATGTCTGTTGTTGGAAATTAGACATACCTTCAAACTAGTAGCTTTTCATTGTTTTGAATCAGAATGTCATTTTCACGGGAATCGTTTAGATCCAAAGAGTTGGGGGGGGCTAAAGTAACATTCTTTTGCCAAATCACATGTGACATGATACATTTTTCCTAATGTTACCCCATCAAATCTTTCCCAACCTGTTTATAATGGAAAGCCTGCCAGCTTGTTTGCATGTCAGTTAACGTCAGTGAATTGTGTATAATAATGTCAGTTCAGAATCAGAAATATTTTGTTGAGTTAAGGCTAACTCTTCCGCATCCATATTGTTATCTGATTTTAACATCTGTCATTGTTGTAAGTTACATGGGAAATAAAGACAAACATGAAACAAGACCCACCGGTGTCTGGTTTAATGAGTGATCGTGTTAACTCTTTAAACTGAAAACACCTGATCTGGCGGATTAATAGTATAAGTAAACGCTATGCTGCAGCCACCACGTCTTACAAGCTGAAACAAGACACGATAATAATGAGCAACTGTTCAAAAATACCTTTGTTTTCTTCTCAGTACACCAGATTGCTTCGTTTAGATTTTAGAATAAAAAAGATTTTATTCTGGGGGTGCCCCCATGTCACCTATTTCATCGCTTCTGAGATTGCTGGTCTGAATGTAATGTTACATGTTTCAGACGTTAAGGTATACATTACAAATGGCAAAATGTGACGTGGCTAAAAATTTTCATAATGGCTGTATGGCCTTGCTCGAGTGGACACATTAGTTACGAGACAGTATCTTGAGGCCACTCTGGGCCTTAATGCTACTTGAGCTAGATAGTCATTTTTCATGTGGAGGTGAAAATTATATGTCGCTTGTCAACATAATTACAGATGTATCATAATGTCTGAGCCAACAGTGATTACAATTAGACACTCTCCTGATTGCTTTGTGGGTGCCAGCATTTTAAGCTCAGGTCAGCAACTAGAATCAGACAGGAGATAGACAAACACTCATTAACTTTCTTTTTGTCATGCACCATACTTAAGTTAACAAAAGCCCACACTACCTTTGCATAATTACATTGTTACATTGGCGTGGGGTTTAATTTCCCAGAGATGGTAATTACTTGCAATGTTGTTACAGCATAGCCATACATGATGAATGCTCTGGCTGCACCGAGGATCTAGTGTTTACAGTGTTTAGGGGACTACCCATGGTGCATCTCTCTGTCTTCAAAGGGCCGACCTACTGCCTCCTGGGAGTGTTTGGGTTTTTGTCTCAGACTCTAAAAGAGCCATCATAGAGACAGTGAGAGAAAGTCAGGCAAACAAAAAGAGGGATACAGAGAGAAAAAAACAATAACGACATGAAAACAGAAGGAAAAGAGAGGGAGAGATGGAAAAGGAGAATGGAAAGGAAATTTTCATTTATATATATATATTTTCATACCTTTGTCTTTGGTCTGCATGTTAAGTTTAATAATGCATTATAAAAATTAATATTTCTGTGTGTAATATACAGGTTAACCCTTTGTGTACTAAAGCACACGCATAATATAAGAAACTGCAAACACAAACATGTCATATCCATATTTGTTTGCTACAGTTTCGCTCTATCCCCTAGAGAACTTGAAACAAGGGAGTAAGGCTAGCAAAATACTACACAAGGTTCAAGGTTCATTTATTTACTTCTGCCAGCTCATCAAATTTGAGAAAAAAACTCTAGTGAAATTAACCCTAGTGAAATTATGGTAATATGACTAAACAGAAAAAAACACATTCAATTCAAGCTTCAGTGGAACACCAATGTTTCATCAGCCAAGTGGATAGAATGTATTGCTGGCCGACTCTATGAAATGAGCACAATTTGCTTGACCCTATTGTTATGAACTTGCACTAAAAACAGCACCATCTAATCTAGCCATTCATCTTGTGCTCTTTAGAACCAGGGAAGGTAGCTTACATGTTTGGCCTTGTTCAACCGTACTCTCCTGGTTGGTCGTTTAGTATTCCATGCATTATCACGACACGACACAAGCTGGACACTCCCCTGCACATGTAAAACATCCTGATTCAAATGTCAAATTTTAATATTTCCGCCTGTATCTGATGAACAAGCTGCTTTATTGCCTTTGTAATCGTCCACTCAGGAGTTGAGAATTTAATTTTTCTACATTCTACTGCTGCCTGCCCTTACAAAGGTCAGGCTGATAGGATTTTATTTGTTGCACACTGTTCAGATGGGAGTGAAGTATGATCCTCTTGATTAGTCTCATAATTCTGTTATCAGCACTCCTAAAGGTTGCATGGAAGCTGCTTTAAACCTGCACCTGTTTGTCTTGATATGAGAGACTTTCTTGCCACATCACCTTGGACAATGGAAATACAGTGATAATTTGCAGTATTAGCTGCAGTAACTTGTTAATAGACACTGCTTTTGATTGACAGGTTCTGTAGACACGTTTTGTGAATGTACTTCATGCCAAGCAAATTTAAATGGAAGGAATGAGTGACCAGGGTTGGGAGAATTACTTTAAAAATGTAATCCAGTACAATTACAAATTACTTGTTGAAAAATGTAATCAGTAACGTAATCCAAGTACAAAATAAAAGTAATGTCACCTGATTACTTTTAGTTACTTTTCGATTACTTTAATACCAAATATGCAAATAAAGACAAGTGGGTATCAAAGATGCCTTGTCTGTTCAGTGAATTTTTAGAGAAACACACAATTATAAAATATCCCATTACCATGAAATCATAATCGATATTTTAATGTTTTTGTATGATATGCCTTGCACTGGTCCTCTACGTCATATGGCAGGATCTGGCCCATCAATGACAAAAAATGTTGTTTTGTAGGTATTCTTGATGATATTTTGGAGTGTCATTTCCTGGAAAACGGTTTTAAAATGTTTATAAATCATCCTACAACAGGGGGCCTGTATTAATTTAGTGTCTAATTAAAAGCTTTCTTAATTTTTATGACACTGCTTGTTTCTGGGACCGGACACCACTGATAACTGTACAAAAGCACAACTTTAGTCACTGATTTTGCTGAAACTATGAAACATATTTGATGGAAAATATATTTTATTATCTGTTATTCTCTGATGCTCCCTGGCTGCTTTGCTTCAACTATTTACGGAGTTCCATGGACAGATAGCTTTACTTGTTGTTGTAGCAAGTCAGCTAACTGCTGCTAACTAGCTGCTATTATCTAACTTGCACAGTTAGCCTGCAGCTACTGGTCAAATTAGCTTACTCTGTCCTACTGGTACTTCACCGGTGTATGTGTTTAGTTTACACCGTTACTGAAGCTCTGGTGATTTTCAGCCCACTTAGTACAGATACTTTATTTTTGTATCCTGATTACATAACACTGTTACATGTAATCCGTTACTTCCCAACCCTGTGAGTGAACAACTGTCTTCATTGCATTAAACAAGTTAATTCTGTACAAACAAAATACATTTTGATTGTTGTGATGCAAGTGGTTTGCACGTTGTTGGACCTTATTTGTATTACAATCTCATCCATCCTATATGTTGATGGCTAACATCTCTAGTTCAGCGCTCAACGTTTGCAGATTCCCTTAGTCTTGTTCACCTGCATCCCCACCATAGAGGCAGTAGAATCTAGAACTAGCCTCAGCCCTGACCAGATCTGTAAATTCTACAGACAAAAGCATGGCTGTGCCACGTGCTCAGCTGTGTCACCCACTGTGGCTAACTGTAACATATTACTTTGCAGTTTACCTTTACCTATAATCTAAATTGTCAGAACACAGGTGTGGCGCACGTAGATACGTGAAAAGATAAATTAAAAGGGTATTACTAACTAAAAAAATATGTTGCGAGGGCTCGCTGACAACACCACCTAGGGAATTTGCCCTAGAACTCACAGACACACAGGTTCTTTAAAAATCGGGGTTGGAGCAGAGCAGAAACAAACCACAGGAGCTAAAAATAAATGTTAACAATTTATTACAATTAAAAAATGTTTATAAGTTTAAAACAGCCTAACTAAAACCCATGTGATGCCACAGATAAAAAAAAAACAAATGCTAAATAAGAGAGAGATGCTCTGTGATTCGGCTGCAGTCCCTCTGGGGGAATCCTCCGTCCCACGGCCCGGCAGCTCCACGGGTCGCTCCGCCTGCTCCGCAGTCCTCCACTCGTTGGTTTCCTACAACAGAGGGAGCACTGGCGAGTAGTTTGCTCTTGTCAGTCAACCCGCACCCTATGCCTCACGACCCCGACTCTGCAGCCCTCCGCTGCCTGGTCCTCTGTGCCGCCTAGCTTAAGATACGTAAACTATTACTCACGGTTTCCCTGGGCGACAGTCGTACTGTTCGCCCAGGCCTGAGTGGAAGCGCGTTGGTGGACACTGGCTGCTGCGGTTGTCTACTCGCGTTGCTCCTGGCTCTGCCCGAATCAGCCCGGCGTCTCCCGGCAGGCCTCTATAGCGACTACTCTCATGATCGCCGCTGCTGCGTTGTCTCGGCTGCCGTGCTGGTTCCGTCCAAATCAATGGCTTCCCCACAGGTCTCTCCTAGCTGCCATCCTCCTGCCCGCTGGTTTGGCGGGGGAGATACTGGCGTACCAGTATCAGGTTCTTCCGTTCGGCCTAGCACTCTCCCCTCGCACGTTCACCAAGTGTATGGATGCAGCTCTGGCCCCGATGAGGCTCCAGGGCATCCGCATATTGAACTACATCGACGACTGGCTCATTATGGCCCAGTCTCGGGAGTTAGCGGTTCGGGATCGTGGTCCTCGCCCACCTTCAGCGTTTGGAGCTGCGGCTCAACGCGAAGAAGAGCGTGCTGAAGCCCGCCCAACGGACTACGTTCCTAGGGGTGGTGTTGGACTCAACGACGATGCGGGCCAAACTGTCTCGGGCCCAGAGTGCAACTAGGCCGCACCATCAATGTGAAACGCTTTCAGAGGGTGTTGGGTCTCATGGCAGCAGCGTCCAGTATAATACCTTCTGGCCTGCTGCACATGAGAGCCCTGCAGTGGTGGTTAAAATCCAAGGGATTCTCCCCGAGGGGAAATCCGCTCCATCTGATACGGGTTACGGCCGCTTTTCGAGAAGCTCCTGGCAGGAGCATCATTTCTCTTGGCACATAAATTGCCTAGAAATGTTGGCGGTTTTCAGAGCTCTGAGGAGTTGGTGAGGAGACGTGGTCGCCACGTCCTTGTCAGGACCGACAATACGGCAGTGGTGGCCTATTTGAATCACCAGGGGGGTCTGTGCTCGCGCCCATTATGCAAGCTGGCACA
>NC_060154.1:12075601-12105128 GCF_021292245.1 Micropterus dolomieu
TCTCCCCTCGCACGTTCACCAAGTGTATGGATGCAGCTCTGGCCCCGATGAGGCTCCAGGGCATCCGCATATTGAACTACATCGACGACTGGCTCATTATGGCCCAGTCTCGGGAGTTAGCGGTTCGGGATCGTGGTCCTCGCCCACCTTCAGCGTTTGGAGCTGCGGCTCAACGCGAAGAAGAGCGTGCTGAAGCCCGCCCAACGGACTACGTTCCTAGGGGTGGTGTTGGACTCAACGACGATGCGGGCCAAACTGTCTCGGGCCCAGAGTGCAACTAGGCCGCACCATCAATGTGAAACGCTTTCAGAGGGTGTTGGGTCTCATGGCAGCAGCGTCCAGTATAATACCTTCTGGCCTGCTGCACATGAGAGCCCTGCAGTGGTGGTTAAAATCCAAGGGATTCTCCCCGAGGGGAAATCCGCTCCATCTGATACGGGTTACGAGCAGGTGCCTTTGTTCCCTGTCAGTATGGAGGAAACCTTGGTTCGGCGGATAATTATTTCGACAGACGCCTCACTCACGGGGTGGGGCGCGGTCATGGACGGCCGCTTTTCGAGAAGCTCCTGGCAGGAGCATCATTTCTCTTGGCACATAAATTGCCTAGAAATGTTGGCGGTTTTCAGAGCTCTGAGGAGTTGGTGAGGAGACGTGGTCGCCACGTCCTTGTCAGGACCGACAATACGGCAGTGGTGGCCTATTTGAATCACCAGGGGGGTCTGTGCTCGCGCCCATTATGCAAGCTGGCACATCAGATCCTCCTGCGGTCCCAGCAGAGACTGCTGTCTCTCAGAACGATGTATATCCCTGGGACCCAGAATCAGGGAGCAGACCTGCTGTCAAGACAGGGGCTGAGGCCCGGGGAATGGAGACCCCACCCCGAGGTGGTGGAGTTATTGTGCGAAAGGTTCGGCCCCATAGACGTGGACTTGTTTGCGTCTCAAGAGACTACGCACTGTCCACTGTGGTTCTCCCTCTCGTCCCCAGCCACGCTACGGCTGGATGCCATGGTACAGACGTGGCCGAGGCCGCGCCTGTATGCTTTTCCCCCAGTCGCTCTGCTCCCGGAGGGTCTGGAGTGGGTCCGTCGGGACGGTGTCAGCCTACTATTAGTAGCCCTGTTTTGGCCGGTTCAAGTGTGGTTCTCGGACATAATATCGCTCCTGGAGGGCCCGCCCTGGCAGGTCCCTCTAAGGAGAGACCTGCTGTCCCAGGCGGGAGGCTGGGTCTTTCACCCGCGCCCCGCCCTGTGGCAGCTGTGGGTCTGGCCCCTGAGGGGGCGCAGTTCCTGGAGGTGGGCCTAACAGCAGAAGCGGTCGAGGCGCTACTCAGCTCCAGAGCCCCGTCCACGAGAAGGATGTACGGCCTGAAGTAGAATGTGTTCGCCACCTGGTGTAGAGAACGGGCGGTGGACCCAGTTACCTGCTCGGTGATTATGGTACTGGAGTTCATCCAGCACCGTTTCTCTGCTGGCCTTTCCCTGTCCATGCTCAAGGTGTATGTGGCTGCCATTGCAGCGTTCCACGCCCCTCTGAGGGATGGGCCTTTGTGGAGGCTTCCACTGGTCGTGCGCTTCCTCCGTGGAGCCCGGAGGATGAGACCCATGACTCGTTCCAGGGTTCCCACTTGAGACCTGGCAGTGGCTCTCGAAGGCTGAGTCCCCCTTCGAACCCCTGGAGTCAGCTGAGGCCAAGCACCTGACCCTTAAGATGGCCTTTCTCCTCGCTATCACCTCTCTGAGGAGGGTGGGGGATCTCCAGGCACTTTCGGTTTCTCCTCGATGCCTGGAGTTTACCCCGGGGAGGGTCAGAGCCATCCTGCACCCCTGTCCGGGCTATGTCCCTAAGGTTCCGTCCAGTTTGGCAGGGTCCACGGTGCTGCAGGCGTTTCATCCCCCACCTCATGTGATGGCGGAGGACGGGAGACTTCATCTGCTTTGCCCTGTCACAGCGCTGAGTATTTACACTCAGAGGTCTTCCTGGTGAAGGAAAGCAGACCAGTTGCTGGTGTGTTTCGGGTCCCCCAAGGCTGGGCTCCCCGCTTCTAAACACACCATCAGCAACTGGATCGTTCAGACTATTTCCCTGGCCTATCAGGTGCGCGGGTTGCCTTCACCTATGGCCGTGAGGGCACACTCTACTCGAGGCATGGCGGCCTCTAGGGCCCTCCTCGCAGGGGCTTCGATCCAGGATTTGTGTGAGGCAGCTGGCTGGGCCACTCCTCACACTTTTATCCGGTTTTACAGTCTGGACCTTCCTTCTGCACCCGGCACCCGTGCGCTCTCCTCTTAGTCATGCCTACTGGTTACTGCACGATGGGGGCAGGCGGGGGAACGTCTCGGGTCACGTATTTAACCTTGGTTCCCCGAGAAGGGGAACGAGACACTGCGTCGGTCCGCCACACCTCACCCCACCTGGAGTGCCTTGCTTCATAGCAAAGAGCTAATGTGTCCTGTGTGCCGGCATGCTTATATACGCCTCCAGTTACGGCGTCACACGCTACCGTTCTAGCAACATTAATAGAATTGGAGTAGTTTCATTCATAATTCAGCCCTGCCACGGCCAGAGGCGTTCCCATAGTGTCGTCACCGACACAGTGTCTTGTTCCCCTTCTCAGGGAACAAGGGTTACATACGTAACCCGAGACGTTCTTTCAGAGGCCAGAAGACAAGATTGGGGGACAGGTGAAGCAGGAATCTTGCTACTTCAGATAAGAAACCGCTTTGTGAGAGGCTGTCACTGCTGTTTTAGTGTCCAGGTGGCAGGGACATTTTGAGGTGCAATGGCAATACATTATAACCACAAACCAAACATAAATGCTGAGTTAAACACCTATAATGAAAATAACAATTTAGATCATTTCTATGTACAGTATGGACAAAGAAATAAGGTGTAGAAGGGAAAACTTGAAGAAATGAATGCAGATACCGAAGACGGTGAACGAGAGCTTTCTTACATAAGAACAAGATAATAAAAACCTAAACCAAAACCACAGCAGCTGGAGCCACTGTACCCATTATGAGTGGGAGAACAACAGAACAGGGCCAGCCTCTGAGGAACCTAGTAAAACCTAGGATGGCAAAAGAAGGGGACATTCTGCTCCTGGATAGAGAGAACTACCATGTCGCTGTCCTGAGAGATATGGTTAGAGTGCAGGTAACAGAATTCCAACCTACCTTACTAAATGATAATGGGATTTTGGAAGCAGAGATCACAAAACTGTTGTTATTGGGTTACGACAAATAGATCTAAAAAGCACAGTAGTGAGTAGACATGCAATGGGTCAAGCAGGCAGAACCGAACAGAAGTCACAATATAGGTATAGAAGGAAAGAGAGGACTTTTAAAACATTGGCTCCAGTATGGTGAAGCTTGTAGCATGTGGGCCTGAGAGATGTGACCAAAATTGCACAGGAAAAAAAAAATTGACAACAGATATGAAGAAGTCACAAGCGTGTGAGAGGGAAAGAGAGACAGTGGAATAGAGCGAATGTGTGTGTGTGTGTGTGTGTGTGAGAAAGAAAGAGAGTACTACATAGACTCTTCTGGAAAGAGAAATGAGGATGCAAAACTGTTCTCTATTCTTGTAGGTTGAGTATTTTCAAGACTTCAAAAGCAATCAGTTAAAAGCCTTGCTCTTGCAATTTCAACATTTTTAAGGATTTTAACCTTTCTAGCTCAGCAACATACTCATGTGCAACATACTCATTTTTTAACTAAATGTAGCCTAGCAATACAAGCGGAAAGAATTCTGAGGCCCAGGAACTACAGCTTCTAAAAATGAAAACAATGCCCCTTACAAAATTACAATGTTGTGTCAAACATATTAAACATGCTTCATTAATTAAATATTTTTTAAAAATCAAGTTATTAGAATTTTACTCCTAATTTGACTTGAAAGCACTAAACTACAATGACTGAGTTGAGGACAACGTAACCAACAACATTTTCAGGGGAACAAACAACAACTTGGTGATAATTCCAAAATATGCTGGGAATATTAAACAATGTGACAGCATAAAACACAATTTTACCTTTACAAATACCACCTACTGAACAAACTACCTCTCCCACAGTGTGTTTTATGATGTGTGTTTGTGTGTGTGTATGTTACAGCTGTCAGAAAGCATAACTCAACCGTCAGACATAAATATGTACTTTTTGTTTTGTTCCTGCGGTATTGAAATTCCACAAGTGTTTCCTACAAATTAATTTCTGCAACACGTGTCCACATCTGTCAGTGAATGCCTCCTAGCTTGTACCCTCACATTGAGGGCTCTGCCTGCAAGGCTCATCTATGGAGTTGCTTCTGGTGCAGACCCTGCTCTCAAGTCAGTTCCACTGTCAGGACCGTGCACTACATGTAAGTGTACTAATGGAAGTATCCAAATTGAGACGTAGCTAAAGCCTTGTGACAAGGGTAGGTGACTGATTTGCATTATCCAAAAATTGTCTGAATACATTTGCCTTGCATGTTTAGCATTGAATTAGCTACCATTCAAAATGTGCAAATCTAAATCATGCAATTTACAGAATGTTACACATGCAGGTAGGGTATTTGTCATTTTAAAGGTAGTTACGCCAACAGCGGCTAGCTGTTTCAGTAGGCAACACACAATGCAAAAACTTCGGTATCTCTCTCTGCTGCTTATATCACTCCGCTAAGCACCTCCTACCAAACTGTCAGGTTTCCCGGATGTCACACATATGACGTCACAGGGCCTTGATGGCCACAGCATGCATCACCAGCTCCCCCTGACGGGGTCAGGTTGTGTATCCCCATGTGCCTCCTCCCTCTGTGTCCAACATGTCTCAAGCGATCTCTGCCTTCTTTTCATTCCTGTGTTCGCAGGCTTCACAATACTCCTGTGCACATGCATCCTTTTATCCATCATCCCTTCCTCTACCCTTCCTTCTGCCTTCCACAGCAATATAGCCTCCGCTCCTCTCTCTTTCCAAGCAGCCAACGCAGTAGTACAAGAGCCCCGTCCAGCAACTCAAAGGGCCCCACCACATATCCGCCTTTATTTCCAACTGTTCTGTTCTTATGATTGGCCAATTCAACAAGCCTACTTTTCCAGTGTTCTGCATCAGCCCTATAGGCATCATGTCTCGGAAATACTCTTTTACTCAATACTAAAAAGAGGTTAATAAAAGACCTGTCTCCCCCACATGACTCACTCATAATGAGCATCAATAGTGTCATCCCCAGTCCAGATTTCTCAATGCAATGCGCAACCATCAATCTTGCCATCACCCTCATCCATTTGCCAGGACACGGGGCTTGGCTTTCTAAAGTGGACATCACCAGTGCATTTAAAGTCTTGCCCAGATTTCTGGCGTTTTATCAGGGTTTGCTGGAAGGAGCCTATTATACCCTTTCACCCCTATCAAGTTCTTAGGCATCACTCTGGGATCAGTGTCCTTTCGGGCACTGTTGCCTTCAGAAGAAATACAGCGTATCATTCTGCTCCTGTCAAATTTTCATCCCAGTACTTAACAGCTGTCAGGGTACTGTTGGCTAGCATATGGAGGTCTGTGTGATCTTCGAAGGATATGCCTCTACAGACCATCATTGACCAAACCAGTCATGTTGCAGGCGGCATAACGTTCACCACAGCATCTCCAGACTCGTTCATGTCTGTCACATGCGCTCATTGTGGACCTACTGAGATCTATGAAGAGAAAAGGGCACCAACGGTGGACCTGCCAATTTAGTTGTCTTTGGCCACCACCAGCAAAACTATTAAATTTTTGGTCTTGCTGTCGCCTCTCCTGTGCACCTGTTGTCACTTTCATTTGCACCAAAACTGGTCACATTAATTCACAGTTGCTTTCTGCTTCCTAACTTGACTGATTAATATCCCTAAAGTATAACTGACTTTATGTTATACTGTGATGATTAAGTGTTCCCTTAATTCTTTTGAGCAGTGTAGTTCTGAAGATGAAAGTTTATATTATACTATTCTAGCATAGAGGTACGGTAGGGACGGCAGGGACGTCATTAAGAATATCCAGCAATGATAGAGCTGCCAACTTTTCAGGCCTTCTGTGTCATATCCCACTGCAGGGGTCAGGGTCATCACTATTTAATCCTGCATGCCACAGCCACATGTATGTGCAGATGAAAAGCCAAGTCAATAGTCATGCTCAGATCAGTGTAATCAACATCCAGAGATGATTTCGACCAACCTAATCATGTACACCAGAATCTATGTGTCAAAACCTTAATTAATTAACCAACAATTAACCTTAATTCTAGAGAATGTATGGAATATTATAGGCTAGTTTATATAAACAAGAGCGTATAGGTTTCCTTTAGCAAGGGAGAAGCCACTTATTGGAGGGGGGCTAAGGGTCCTCAGCCAGCAAATTTTTAGCATTAAACACTTAATTTTCATGAGAATAACATCATCATTAAATCACAATTCATAATTAGTTTTTTTTCAAAATCTCCCTGCCCTATAATCTGCTGTTCATTACTTGCTCTGCTGTATATGATCGATCATATCATAGAATCCCAGACAGACAGACACAAAACCCATTTGGGACTGTATAGATGAGACCTGTGCAAAACAAAACTAACTGAAAACACTTCACCACAAAGAAGCAAAGAAGCACCAGAGCAAGGCTGTGCTTCAGATTATACACTTTTATATTGTAAAACTCTACCAGCTACGTTAACCAATCACCAAATGTCTGTCACTCACTGCGTGAGAGCAAGCTCGGTTATTTCCTGTCACAGCGTCCGCCGATGTCACATCAGTTGAGTGGACTGTAATGGTGAGTTGACGCTATCAGTTATAGGCTACATTAGTTTTTCGCTACGTGAGAAAATTAATGTATGGCATGAGGGCGTGTGAAAAGTGCCAGTTGTGTGACTCTCACACTGAATGTGTGAGTGTTTGCAGCTACTGTTGTCCGTTAGTGATTAGTCAATGTATTTGATACAAAAACAGTTAACAGTCTGCAACAAATTAGAGAGAGAATAACATTAAACAAAAAGTGGAATTATAATCTATAATTATAATCTTACCAACATAGCATTAGGGCCACAGTTACATGTATGTATTTACATGATATTATGAGAAAATGTCGTAATATTTTGAGAATAAAGTCATAATATAATAGGTTGCTTTACGTCATATGTGCATGTGTTTCTTGGCAGTCCACAGTTATTTAGACTTCAAAAAAGTTTGGACAGTAGTATTGCGTCTTTCCTCTGATCTGTGTCACTGTGATGCTGCTGTCTATGAGTTCCCCTTGCTTAGAGACACCTTTGCTCTGTTTAGGACTCGCGCACTGCTCCAGCCTCAAGCCTCCCACTGAAGTGGCTGTGAGCTCCACTCTGTTGGAGGTGGTGAGGTTAACATTTGCTTGGATTTGTGGTGAGAATTATGCCTGATCTGAAGTGTTTTCTTTTAGTGACATCAAAATCAGGTTATGCCCTATTTTGACAGAATAAATCAAAAGCATGTCTAAAAAGATACTGTTACTAGTAGAATTATTGAATCAATACCCATGTATCGTGCTACATTGTGCTAAGTGCTATGTAGACAGAATAGGCAAAATCAATATGTATGTATTAATAGTTCCCACGTTACAATGTTATACAATTAATTAAATATAAATCAATGACAAAATTGCTTCCACCGGAAGTGTTTACACATGTTTATTTTGTATTATTTGCGTGTATTTGCTGCTCTGACAGTTGAGCTGCCCAGAGAGCAGATTCTGCACTGGAAGCATCTCCACAGAAGAGACATTCTCTGCATGCCTCATGTTGCACATGCATGTTTTAGCAATGAGGAGTTAGTCAATCAGCTTGTCAGTCAGTTTAAGACATTAAAAAATAACTAAATAAAATATACATGTTTCTTCCCAATCCATAAAAATGTTTAGTGCAACCTTTCCTCCCATCCTGTCATCCAATAAATAATGTACTGTCCATATCTGATGCACAGTGAACAGGAACATCAGCTAAAGTGACTAAATTGTTGTGTTATTTTTATCCAACAATGGCGAGACAACATTTATTTCATAAGCACTTTTAACCATCACTGTCACCCTAGGGCACTTCATGAGCAACTTCCAACCAACAATAAGCCAACATCACCCTGGTTTCTGAGCCACACATAGACACATTGCTTGTCAGCACACAGCCGGAGGAGGCAAATTAACACAAACGCCAAGAAACTCCAATTAACACTGACACTTTGATTTGGTGGCGGGCTCATCATTGTCTTAAAATTAGAATTAATCAACACAGCAGAGGGTGCCAAGTCAAAGGTCTGGCTACAAAAGCACCATTGCTTATGGGAAGCTGGTGTGGGCTGCATACTTAAGATTAGCATCCATCAACAATTTGGACAAAACATTTTTTTCTATTAACTCTGCAGAGAAAACAATAAGCAAGATACATGCTACTCGAGAAAAAAAGTCTATTTTCCACATGCATAATCTGGCCCATAAATTCACTTGCAAATGATGAGCAAATGAAAATCTCTTCAAGGATGTGCCAGTTTCCATGAGCGTATTGTTTATAAGAGAGCTGGTTAGAGATGAGCTCAATCACTGCTTCTCCAGCAAAGGCTTAAATGAGCTAAATATAGTCTACAGCTGTCGATTACTGTAAGTCACTGTAAGAATAGCACCTGAAGGTTAGGCTGTCTTAATGTTTTCTGGTAAAGCAAGGACAGAACAGCTGTTCTGTAAGACCTGTGTGAGTCCAAATCACAAACCTCATCTTAACTAATTTCAAAGAAAAATAACTGGCTAACAACTGTTAGAGAGGATAGATTGCTTCCCTTACCATGCATCCTTCATCCCCTTCTCTGTTCCCTCTTCCTTTATCTGTGCATCCTCTCATTTTCTCCTAAAATGTCTTCTTTGTATTTCTCCCTCTCCCTCTACTTCATCCCCTCTCATTGTCAATTTTTCTTTGAACCCCTTTCTCTCAATTGTTATTTCAACATGTCTCTTTCTTCCTATTTCCTTAAATCCTTTTCGCTCTTCTTTTCTCTCCTTTCCTCCCTGGTTTTGTCATTCTCTGCCAAACTCACCCTCTCATTCTCTTTATGTCTGTCATTCTCTGGGCTTGCACTGCAGTTCTCTTGATGTTGGCAGTGGAACACATTAACACATCAAACTTTGACTCTGTTAATGTGCTTGGCCTTGGCACACTGCCACACACTCCAGATATCTGATGCTACCTGCCAGGTGGTGCACCAGAAAGTGGAGGATGCAGTAGATGCTGGGAGTTTACCTGATAAGATCAAACAACATATAAAGCAGCTTGCCGTGAGTCAAGTTCAAATGATATGTTGCTTTTTGTATAGGTAGGTAGCAAGGTAATAATAATGGAAAATAATCTAGGACGCGTGGGGATGAAAAAAAGCCATCATCAATGGAGGTCTGATAATAAGATTCACCATGGCAACGGGTAAATAAAGGCAGAGCTTCCATTTTAATCAGGTGGAGCTAGAAATATGAATGTGTGCCAACGTGGACCATGATAGGCTCTAAAACGCAGGAGTGGAAGAAGGATCAATGTGTTAACATTATTAGGCTACTATACAGCGTTGCTCATTCATCATTTACCAGACTGGACTTTCCTTAATGAATGATAAAGTGCTACAGCCCATTACATTCGATTTTAAATAGGAAGGCTATATTTATTAAGCTGTAACCCGACATACTAAATGCCGGTGGCAATCGGCTACCTAATTATGAAAATAGGTAGGCTATAGATCAAATATAAGACACAGTTTACTCGTGAACCTGTAATTGTAAAGTCACAGTCACACCCAGCATGTTAGCCTATTAATTATTTTTTGCAGTGGAAAATGTGTCTATAGGTTCAAACTGACTGTAAAGTTTTATACATCTATTTTACATTAATAAAATATGAAAGATTACTGTTCATTGATCAGTTTTATAGGCTACATATTAAAAAGTGATTACTGCAGTAATGTAGTCCAGTGTAAGAGTTTTCTGTGCAACTGTCCACAGAGTCACAGCGTTATTGCTTACCTAAAGACAGACACAGATTTTATTCTGCGCTGAGGACAAATCCACGATGTGTGGAGATCTGTCCATACATGGACGACAGATTGATCATAAAAGCGGTCATTTTCAAGATCATGTTTGGGGAAAAAACTAATAGCCTATCTAACCGGGATTTTCAAGTTTTTAAAGATGTAAATGCATTCAGATATTTTTGCTTGGATATCGACACAATGAATGAGGAAAAGAAATGGTGTGTCAGACAGCTGCCTGAGGCTCCGCAGGAAGGGAGGAGCCAGAGAGAAACTGACGGTTTTCCAACTTATCCTGTGAACCTAACCTCCTCGGGAGGAGGTCAGTTGTCAGAGTTACGGATCTAGGGATTATTTGATCTCGCTCTCTGAAACAGAAAACCCAGAGTTTCCCTCATCTCAGGCTTAACATACTCAGAATTTTCACTAATCCCGCTTTCTGAAACGGGGTCCTGGTCCCCAGCACCACAGCATGTTGTTGTTACTTTGTGTTTGTTTAAGTTAACCTGGCACTATGTTTTGCCAGCCACATTTGTTAAGCTTTAAAATTATTTGTTATATTCGTTAAATCAAACTACTTTTGTTAATAAACATCCTTTCCAAGGTAATCCCTTAAGCGTGGTTTCCTCTATTTGCTGTGGCCTCTGAGCTGGGCCATAACAATAACAATAATTATAGGAATATGGGTCCAGTCATCCTAAGTACAATAGGTAGGTACAGCAAGTAGGCAACAGACTGACAGACGGACAAGTAGATAGACTGCCAGATACTCAGCCCAACTAAACATCCAGGGGAGATTTGGGACTGGTATGTTAGACACTGCTCTCTAGCACTGTCATCAAAACATCAAACAAGGGAATATTTTTTGGAACAATGGTGTTTGTTCCTGCTATAGTGTCTTAGGGACTTGCAGAACCTATGGCAAGGAACATTGAAACTGTTTGGGAGCTCTTACAAAGATAGTTTGAGATGATATTTCTTTTAATTTGTCATCAATCTACAGATACTCAGTCAACTGTATAAATACTATGACTCAAATTGGGGCATTTCTTGTATAACTTGACAGGTACTTTTTGGCCCCAGCAGAAAGCCCAAGGCTTCAAACAGCAGCATAGTTATAGTTATACAGTTTCACTGATCAAAGCAGAATTATTTTAGTGGACCACTTCAAAAGGGAATAAGTAATATTGATGACATGTGCCTTTCCAAGGAGCTGAGCTGGTAAACAGTAATATTGAAGTGGGTATGGGGTTTATGAGCCAACAACAAGGGTTTGCATCCAAGTGAGTTCGATAAAGAGATAATCAGCCTGTTAACAATGCTCAAAATGCTGGTAAAGTTATGAATGTTGTATTCAATGCAGTGCTGCTGAGTGTGTACTAGCTGCCATATTTACATCCTTTCTGATGCGGGTACTTTCTTCACTGTCACATGGTAACTCATACTAAATAAAATTTCTACTGTATTTTTCAAGCAAACAGAATAAAAAGACCTAGACATAGAGTAGTTATGGTAGTTCGTTTTTGTAGAAAATGTAACATCCTTAACTCAAGATTCTTTAACTAGCTTTTTCCAGCACTTTCAAGCATAGTTAAGCATAGCCCTTTTCAGTGAGTGGAACTCTGGTATCATCACATGATCTAAGTATGGAACGTTCATGTGATAACTAGCGATGTGCAGATCGATACTATAGTATCGATATTTCTGATACCATCGTTTCCTGCTCTAGGATCGATACTCATATAAAAGATCTAAACTCAGTCATTTGGAGTGAGCGTGTGTTTTATCATAAGTATCTTACTGTCACCAGGATGGTCTAATTATACTCTGTTGATAGGAACTACTTCTCCTTCAAACTGTCATAGTTATGCTTGCGTTTTACGGCTCTGTGACGGAACTTCTTTGAAGTGAGCCGCTTCAGCCCTTTACATTTCCCGCCATTGAATACTGACTATGGCTGACTGTAAAGCAGTCACGTCTGGCAGTATTTTACTTGTGAAGGTAATAATGACGCTGTGTGTGTGATGTTTGTGCAGAGACAGTGAAATACTTTGGAAACACTGCAAACTTCGCTAAACATCTGAGATTAAGTCACAATAAATTGATGTTATAAAGTGGCAGTTCTGAGCAGGATATTTTTATTATAATTAAAGAATATGACGTTTGACGTCTTGTCATTATGCAGCTATTATCTATTTGGAATTGTTAAGCCTACAGCATACCCTTTAGTTCCCTCATAAATACAAAAACGGAATGGGAGGTCACTAGAAATAAAATATGTAAAAAGTATTGGCAATACCAGCCTGGGTATTACTTGGTATTGGATTGTATAGGAATCAAGTGGCATCGAACATCACTAGCGATAACAAGTGGTCTTGGGTGATTGGATGCTTTTGCTCTGTGGTAGCCGCAGGAGCATATGACAAGAGCAAAGGAAGAAATCGGGTAAAATTATTATAGAGCGACAAAGTCCACATAGGGAGTAGGACGGGGTGGATGCATGGGTTAAAAAAAAACATTAGACTTAGACTGATGGAAAATGGCTGTTTGTATTTTGTTTCCAGGCAATAGTCAGCATTGTGTTGATGTTTAGGCCATGACCATGAACGTTCCTTAAACTTAACCACATGGTTATTATTGTAAGCATGACAACAAAGCTTCCCTAGCCTTAATAAAGTATTTACCTATAATCAAGTCATTTTTGTGCCTAAACATAACCAAATCTTACCCCATAATGTTGCCACATCATGAAATTGATGGATGGATGGATTTGTAACAGTTTTGGAAGATGACATCCAAAAAGGGCATCAGATCCGAAAACAGTTGTGTTGTTCTGAAAGGCATGGACCAACAACATATTTTGTCATTTACCTGCACTTTCAGCTTCTTCCCAAGGGTCCTGTTTCACTGATGTGTTGTTCTTCACAGCTGCAGCAAGTCATACAATGCTGGTCTTTCACTCTGACGGGGTCCTGTCTTTAGTATGTACAAGCAGAGATCTTTGGGTGTTGAATGGTTTGTGGGAGGTTTTGATTCCTTTTACCTTGAAGATAGGGCTGGGCAATAAAACAATAATGATAATTATCGCAATATATTTTTCCTCAATATCAATATAATAAATGTTCAATATATCGTCAATTACACAAACAAAACAAAACAAATTAGCACCTAATTTTTCTATTAAAATATTTATTTTCTTGAAAAAAGAGGCCTGAAAAAAGATTAACAAATCATATTTGTTGAAAAAGATAATAGTTTTGAATGTTCTGACTCAGATTTGTGAAGTGATCCACTGTTTGGTATCAAGTGTTTGTCACATCCTGACCATAAAGAAAAGTTTAACCACAATTAACCATCTGGTTTCTTCAATTTTCACTCAGGAGCAAAAATCTTAAAGGAAATAATGATTTTACATTTATCGTGATAATTATCAATATCGAATTATATGAAATGGTTTTATCGTGATAACATTTTTGGCCATATCGCCCAGCCCTACTTGAAGACTAGTTAGATGTAAGATTTTTCAACAGCCTGGACACATAAGTGACTTCCACTGGGATGCTTCTGGTGGTCCCTGTTGAGTCATCTTTGTCTGTTTTGGTATTAAGTTTTTATAATTGTTTTGCAGCATTGTTCCAATAGATTATTGAAAGGCAGTAATTGGTTCAAATAAAAATGATTAATCACATAAGATAAACTGATGGAAGTGTTAGGAAGATAATCACACACACCTGTCAAACAGGGAGAAAACTGCATATATAAATGCTTTTACTACCTGTCAGTTAATTTAAGTGTCATCAGCAGTGTTACAACACACGCAGATAATTACAGAAAATATTTAAAGAAACCATTAAGGCTGTGGGATTAATTAAATCAAAGTGGGAGTAGAGCCCTCTCTGGACAGCATTAATCTTACTTAGGGAATCCGGTGACTCATTATTTCATCCCATATGGAAAAAAACAAGTAAATGATTCTTTCCCCAGCTATCCTAAGTAAAAAAGACTTTACTTCATTAGGCACAATTAGCCTAGCAAGTAGTACACACAACATCTGGATTAGGGCCACATAACAAGTGGAGATAAGCGTCACTGTTTATATTTGATTAGGTGATTAATGATCCCTGTGGATAAATTAGATAAGTGAGAAGATTCAGCTGGGGAAACATAAATATTAAGCACATAAGCCCAAACAGAATATAAATGAATCAATGAAAGAAATGGTTAATTTAAGCACATTGTGGCAAGTAAAAAACAATAAAGTGGTGATGAGAAAGTAAGATACAGACATAGAGCCACTTGGAATTACACACACACACACACACACACATATATATATATACATACATATATACACACACACACACACACACACACACACACACACACATATATATATATACATACATATATATATATATATATACACACATACATATATATATACATACATATACATACATACACACATACACACACATATATATATAGTTAATGTCCATGCCGATCCGCACATCACACCAATTCAGCTGCTATAATCGTGACAAAACAGTGCAAAGAGCTGCTGAAGTCAAATTATTGAGCTGTAATATCAACCAGAGTATTCAGCATCTGATCTGCTGTGTTTCATGTTTTTATAATAGTGCCCATGTAGTCTGCACATGTCATTCCAACAGTAGAGTCCTGTGATGACAGTTTTAATTGGTGCTATATGAAATGAATGTTACTGTGTCATTTTCTAAAGGGACTGATGATGAAACTCTCACCTCATCAAGCTGAGGGTTGAAATAATCTCCTGCTTACGGGCAAAAGGTGCACCCCAAAAAAAGTAGTAGCCCACTGTGTAGCCTAGTGAATGATTAGGCTGCTGTAATCTGACTGTTTTCAACAGATGCTATAATGTTTATTGGAATCTCGAGATGTTTCTAAGTGTTATGATCTGTAGCCTTTAGTGCCAAATACTGGTCTGCTGCTCTGAAAGAGATTACAGCTAAAACAGTGGACAGATGATGCAGCTGTGCAACAGGTCATATTTAATGGACGTCGCTTTAAAATGACGGCTCCGAGGAAAGGACATCTCATTTCGTTAAATGCATGTTTCCTCGACTCCTCTCCATGCGTCTCCTCCTCGACTCCTCAAGCTCGCATCTTGGGTGGGAGGGACTAACATGCGCCGCAAGGATCGAGAAGTCGAGGAGTCGAGGAGGTGGGAATTTTTCATAATCCCATATTTTGCCTTATAATTCGCTTTGTAGTCTAATTTTTACAATGTAATGTTGATTTCCATTTCATGCCAAAAGCAATTATATTATTCTTTATAGTATTATACTTGACTTGAGATCAGCCTTGTGCCTACAAACATACACAGCAGTGCCAGTACTCTATGTAAAAATATTGTAGGACTACTTCATCTACATTGTGGCTTTAATATGGATCTCATTCAGGTTAGCATGGCAGACTTCTCAGGCAATAGTACTTTTTTCGTTCTTTTTTTTTTTCTCGTCGTCCTCACATTTGTTTTCAGTGAGGGTTCATGAAAAAGTGATTTGTTAATGTTGTCTTTGATTAGGGCTGTCCCCGACTAAGGATTTACATAGTGGAATCAGAATCGTCAAATCCTGCCTATAGTCGACTGATAGTCGAATCATGTGTGTTTTTGTGCCTGTCATTCACTGGTCTTGTGCAGAGTTTTACGTGCATTACCGCTGCCGACAACTGCATGCACATTGTGGGTCTATTTCAAGTAGCCGGCTATTTAAAAACGATAAAATATTCTTTATGTGGTTCATCAACGGTGATAAATTATCTGAAAGTCCCGCGAGTCCCCCATATAGCTAAAATGGCATGATCCTTGTGTTCCTGCGAAGCTTCGACTATGAGATTGACAGTCGAATCACGTTCCGGCCATCGAAGCATCGAATCTTTGACTATTCGGGGTCAGCCCTATCTTTGACCATAACGAAGGTTACGATATGGTAACCCTAGTTCTATAAGCACAGGCGGAGCCCTCTACTGGACTCTATGGGTACTACCTCTTCCAATCACACACTTGCCCACTGAAATTTTATCGTGCACGTAGCCGACCAGTAGGACGTCGCTACCAATACATGTGTGACATATAAATAGCAGTGTCCCTACTGCCTCGGCATCCGACTGCCTCTTCAGCAGACAGCGTCAGAGCGGCAGGGCTCATTGGTAGAGGGCTCCGCCTGAGCTTATAGAACTAGGGTTACCATATCGTAACCTTCGTTCTATCTCACACAGGCTCCGCCCTCTACTGGACTCGATGGGTACAGTGGGTGGAGCCCAATGACTGTCCGCCCTAGCCGCAACAAGCCAAAGTCCACAACACCAACACGGTCGGCCACACCCTGCAGAAAGCCTATCACGAGTGGGTGAAGACTGTTCTGTCACCAAACCCCCTGTGACAGGAGAGACAGCTGCAGATTGACAGCCCCTTCTCCATCAGACCTTGTAGGAAAGAGAAAACAGATCCCACCGAACAGGTAGGCAGATCCGTCTCCCTCTCAATGCATCAACGCTGAAAGCCCAACCACTTGGTAAGCAAGACATAGTGGAGACTGCCCGCCGCTTGGATGGTCTGTGCGACCTCAGCGGATAGACCAGCCTGAGTCTGCCTCTCCACAATTTTAGGAGAAAAACCTGGAGAGGCTGGTCCAACACCAGCATTGTGCATATGAAGCCTCACCCTTGTGACAGAGCCCCCCAGACCATAGGTACAGGCCAGGGCTCTGTCACTGTAGGCTGCTTCTACCAGAATGACAAACGACCGTTCCTGCCTCACCTAACTGGAGGTATGACATGGCGTGGGGGGGGAACGCAAACAGCAGCCCTTCTGGCAATGGTGCATGTGTATCCATCCCCAAGGGTGGGCTGTCCTGTGGCTGAATTGAGAACCACAGCGGGCAGTTGGTCTCCCGAAGCAAGCTCAGATCTGCTGAACCACATTGTTGTGCAGTCTCCACCCGCTCGGTTGGGGCCCAGCCCTCAACATGAGGTCAGCCACCGCCGTTCTCCAAGCCTGGGACGTGAAGGGCTTTCAGAGACAGCAGGTGTTCTGGAAACACAACCTGGAGTGGATTGTGGATGTGTGGTGTGTGGCCCCCTCGGCTCTCCTCAGGGAGCCACAACACTCATTGCACTCCCCATCCAGTGAGAGATTCATCTATGAAGACTGACACGGATGAAGACGCGCTGCCAGACAGTGAGAGACCCCGGAATCGCAGGTCCTCCTGCACTAGAGTTGAAAGGGGGTGGGGGTGGGTTGGGGGGGTGTCACCATGCATCACCTTTGTCTCTTGAGGTCCAGATACAAGGCTGGCAAACCAACATTGTAGCCATCCCATGTGCAACAAGCCCAGAGGGACCACCTGATGGACTACTGCCCTGAGGCCCAAGAGCAGCATCACTGACAGCGCTACCACAGCTGTCCCCTGCTGCAGCCTGTGGACCACCAAGCGACATGCTCTTGGAGCGTTGCAGGTGATCACAATCCCCAGATACTCCTCTCGCTGCAGCGGCTGGGGGAAGCTCTCTTCCCAATTGATCGCAACTCCAGGCTGTTGAGGTGCAAAATCAACCATGAGGCAGAGATGCTCACAAGTCTTTGAGCTAGAGTCCAAGTCAAGTCTCAAGTCTCTGAGCTAGAGTCCAAGTCAAGTCTCAAGTCTATTACGAATGTTGTATCACCTGCTGCGTTCAATCCAGGTTGCTAATAAAACTGCATAGCTATAAGGAATTCTGTAACTGTAACCTGCTTTTCATTTACAGAGCACAACCATGTAATGTACAATGCAATTATTGACTGTTTATTAAATACTGTAAGTCAACACACTCCCCAGACTCTTAAACCCATTGTAACGTTAACTAAATAAAACTGTGAAGTTGCATAATCAGCAATAAACCTGTCTATTTTTAACTTAACAGAGCACAACAATGCAGCCTAATGTACAATGCGTCTACAATTAATGACAACTTATAACAACCCTGTTGATTTTCAAACCCAGTCTAATGTTAATCTAACTGGAGTCCCTATCGCTGCCATGAGGTCGTGAGTAGAAAGGAACCCTGATGCCCTTCTCGCGCAACGATTGCAGTGCGAGGCATCTGCTGAGTGTGTGGGGGGCTAGCGAGCAGTTGACGGGGAGTCTAATGTATTTGTAGGCTACCCCTTGAGAGGAGAAGGCTAGAAGTTCCCTGTTACTGTGTGACCTCGACATGAAATAGGCGTTTTTCAGGTCGATGGCGGTGAACCAGTTGCCGGGCTGCACTGGCTCCAGCATTTTCTTGATCATCAGCATGTGGAAACGCCCTCTTGTCCATTATGCTGGTTCAGGTAGCGGAGATCCAGAATGGCTCAGAAGCCTCTCGTCTTTTTGGGGACCAAAAAGTACATGGTGCAAGACCTCTGTGCATGTCATGCGCAGAGATGCCCTAACTCAGCAGAAGTTGCTGGATCTCGGCGGCCAGGGAGTCCACTTCCTCTTGAGAGGATAGACTGGCTTCCATTATGTCCAGGAAAACTGGTGGTATGCAGCAGAACTGAAGAGAGTAGCCTCATCTCAGAATGCTGTCAACACGGCTAGCTCAATGGGATGGGGGTGGTGGTGGGGAATTAGCCCCTTTTAAGAAAGTAATGTGTTTCTTAGAAACAGTTTTAACATTCACAAGCATCACCACAGTGTAGAACAGCAGAACTGAAGAGAGTAGCCTCGTCTCAGAATGCTGTCCACCCAGCTTGTCAGCATGCAGCGGCCATTGCCATTCTGCATGAAAATGTGTACGCGTGAACAACGCATTTGGCACTCTCCACTGCCAAACTTTCCATAAATGGAACTTTAGCCCAAGGGGGGGCTGACGTCGAACGGGCTGTAGTGTCCCTGAACGCACAAGGGCCGGTTGCTCCCTGGTGTCTTTAAAGCACCAAAGCTTGCTGCTTTGTGTTGTCCTAGAATACTCCACGGTCTGTTGATCCGTGGTGTCCCTGAACGCACTACAGCTTGCTGCTCCAATGATGGCTCAACGTGCAACAGTGTCACCGTGAGCACGTCGTCAGTGGAGCAGTCAATATCAACACAGCTGCCGAGTGATGCCGAGTCAGGACAGGGCATCCTCCTCTCCACTGCAGCGAGCTGCTGCTGGGAGAATGAGCTGCTGTTCACTGTGATAAAGTGCCACCGCTGGAAGAGACGTGTTGTCTGGTTGTGTCTCTCCGGCTGTATCTGACCTAGATTGGTGTTAGCTCGATTCATGCCGTCGCAGCTAGTCAGCTGAACGCTGCGCTGGTTCGGTTGAGCATATGTTGACAATGTGGTTGTTTGTTTTAGGAACACACACACTGTCAGTGAGCTAGCAGTGTTCCCGTCGACACTGTCGTGAGTGTACGGGGAATGCAGAGTTAGCTCGCATTGCTGCATTGTGTCACCGTCATGGCAGCAACCCGTTGCGCGGGCTGGACAGCCGGCTAGCAAGGAGGAAGACCAGGTCCTACTACCGTCTCGCTCGGAGGCCACCAGGAGAGTGATGTGGGACATGGGCTTCTGTCCCAGTGGTTAGACTTTTTCCAGGGGCTGCAATCGAAAAGGCTGTGGTGTCCTTGAACGCACCATGTACACTGCTGCATTGCCCAGTTTTCACGGTAAGAACAGCTCGTTTCTCAGCTGTCACGTCGTGGAAGCGGACCATTATGGCTGCGCGGAGTCGGCGGTCAGGCTAGCGAAGTGGACACCCGGGCCTCACTCACCCTCTCACTCGGTTCTGACCGGGAGAGCAGCGTGGGCCGCGAGGCAAATGGTTAGCTTAGCTTCGGTGAACGCAGCAGCATGGGCCGCAGGGCGAAGCCGTGCATTCAACACAGCTAGCTCAATGGGATGGGGTTGGTGGTGGGGAATTAGCACTTTAAAGAATGTAATGTGTTTCTTATAAACAGTTTAACATTCACAAGCATCACCACAGTGTACACACAAGCAGCACATGTTAGAACAGTGCTGTTCTAAGGGTTCGCAGGGCGAACCCTTAGCCTCACCCCAGGAGTTAACGTTAGCTCTTTGATGAGAGAAGTTAATTTAGCTCTTTGAGGAATGTAATTAACATGTTTTACTCAAAAAACAGTTTCCACATTCTCAAAAGCCTTACCATAGTTTTACACAAGTAGCACACAATGAACACCAGACCGGGGGATTGTGGCAGCGTCAGCAGGCCTCTCTCCCTCCATAATGGTCACTTGGCCAATCGCTCCCTTCCCCAGCCGCAGGTCGGCTGGCAGGGGGCGGGGCTGGACTCGTCCGGGCAGGACATGGGTCACCTCGCCCGGGTGCAAAGATAATTTTCTAGAAGTGGCTACTCCATCCATGGAGGTGGTGAATTCAGAGAGCAGTTCGCCGTTTGCTGAAGAAAAAGGATGCTGAAGCAGTAGGGACATTGCTATTTATACGTCATGCACGTACCGGTAGCGACGTCCTATAGGTCGACTACGTGCATGATAGAATTTCAGTGGCCAAATGCGTGCGTGTAACTGGAGGAGGTAGTACCCATAGAGTCCAGTAGAGGGCGGAGCCTGTGTGAGATGGAACAAAGTTTGTGTTTAGCTAAATATAATATCAAAAAAGCAAACAATTAGGTGTGTAAATAACCAATATGAAATATAAATCTCCCAGATGATTCCAAGCTATTTCTGTATAAAGAACTAACCTGCTTCTTGAGAAGGGAGAGGTTTTGTCAGTATGGCTGAACTCATACTGACCTGACTCCTTCAGGTGAGCTGTTTGACTTTGCCAGCTGCCAGATTGTTCCCCATGGGCCCCAATAAATATTCTGAGGTGTTTTATGTTGCCTGCTGGGAAAGGAGCCTTTCTTCCTGCTGACTCTGGGATTTTTAGTTAACCCTAACAGCCTTCAGAGGTACCAGACAATGTGACTCAAACACTGAAGCCTGGTTTCTCCCCTTCCAATCAATTCTTCACACAGTCGTGACATTATTGTATGGTTTTATCACGGCACCTTCACAGTCTGTACTGTCTGACTGTGGTCCAGCAACAGCCCCCTTTGGTTTTCCATTTGAGTATGAAAGTGCGTTCTGTTAGGAGAACAGCATGCGGACATCGGCCTCCCAACACTTTCTAAAAATTAATCCGTACCAAATTGTGTTTGGATGCCAGACTGGCATGCTTCTATTACACCAAAGCAAATGCAGCAAACCATGTTCAACACACACAACTGCAGGGAATAAGCATGAGGAAAACACATCTCAAAGGGACTTCTTGACATATGGCTTCTAACAGCTCCTCCTCAAAGGGTATGACACGTTTAAGTTACAATTTTATCAATCATTTGAGGGTGTAGGTGTCACTTTTTACATGTTGATAATCACCTGTGACAGTCTTCTGAAAAATTACAAACAACCCCTTAAACGTCTGCCTAGTTAGTTATACATTTCCCCAGTATGCTATGCATTTAAACTTTTTTACATAGGTTTGAAAAAAACATATTTATATCAATAATTCTGGCTTCTTTACATGACTGATTTTTTTTTAGGTGACACTAATAATACACAATAATTTACAATGAGTCAGGGATAAGATGCTTACAAACAATGGCTCTTACATGTACTGACACATGAGATTAGAGAGATGGAGAGCTCCAGTAGCCCAGTAAGGGGTTCAATGTCTTGCTCAAAGACACATTGACAGCATGCTCAGATATTATTGCTGTATTCTGTCATAGAAATGCATGCACCATGTTTCTTTGCCCTGCTCCTCCTCTTATTCTCATATTTTACAAAGCCAGTTGTATCACACCTGTTGACATAACACCTTCACCAGGTTTTTTTGATCTGCCAGCTGCCTCTACAGCACCATCTCATTTGTTTATTGGTTCCTCAGTACTCAGAGGGTAGTGTAACTCAGGATTATTTTGCCAGACTGCTCATGTTGGTGTAGTATTAAAAATCGTACCATCACCGTTGACTTGTTGGGAATTTCCTACCTGTCCACCATTTCTTCTTCTGTGCTCGATTGAGTCAGTGTGTGTGCCTGCCTGATAGAGAAAATCCTTAATCTGCCATGTCCAGAGTCTGCTTTTGGTTTCAAGCTCCATCATTTACCATTGCGGTATTCTGATCAGAGATGAGCACAAATCCATCAAAAAGTATCTTGTTACAAATTACAAATACTTGCTCATAAAATGTATCAATATAAAATACTAAATACTGGTATGAGAAAATGTATTTAATTCAAATACAGGTGTCACAGTCAGTGCTGTGGCATTAGGGTGTTCTGTTGTTTTTGTGTTGCACATTTCCCCCCTCCCCTTTGTCTGTGTATGTGCGTGTGTATGGGTGTCTCAATTCTTGATGTAAAGACTCTAGGCTTCCTTGGATTCATCAGCGGATTTTGCCTCACCATCACATTGTTGAATACTTAAGGCCTAAGCAAGTCTCTCATGTTCAGTGTTTTCTAGTGTTGTCTCTGCTAGTCTCTGGAGTAACGTTTATTGTTTGTCTCTCTTCTTCAAGAACCAAACCTTCAGCTCGTGCAACCTGCATTCACCATCATTGCACCTTATGGTGAATAAAGCCTGTTAAACTTTACTTCATCTCCTGAGCTCTGTGTTCGCACCTGGTTCTGCATAAAACAGAACATAACAAGTAATCACATATATACACATGTAGCCTTAAAATGGATCTGATCTCAAAAGGTACAATGTGTAAGAGCTTTAATACAAGTATTTTTGCCAACAGGTCCCTTTGTATGAATTTCATTATGGATCATTAGCTTGTGTGACTGTAATGTTTGTTTGTGTTAATGTGTGATATTGGAGCCCGTTCTCATCTCAGGGTGTCATATACTGACGATTTGAGAAAGAGTGACAAAGCGTAGTTTTTTGACGCTAAAGGTAGCCTTTAGCATTGTCTGTGTGCGACGCACCGAGATGCTTCTGGAAGCGTCTCTATGAAACGCTCTGGTACAGACCGGAAGTGCTAGCTAACTAGCTACATTCGTGATAAAGGTGTTGACAGCCCCCAAAGCCCCTACCCTTACCACAACCATCAGAAATGTTAGTACCTACACCTAAGTCACTGACTTTATGCATGTCGACCGGCTAACCCTACAGCTGCGCACTTAGCCTCCATTGTGTTGCTGCAACGTAGCAAACGGGGGCGTTTCATACGGACGCTAAAGGGTAAAGGGTCCTTATGCTTTGTCACGCTGTCTGAAAGGGTCAGTTATGACGCACTGAGATGAGAATGTGTTGGATATTGCTATGAATTACCATAAAGTCACTGAGCTTGCCTTAGCATCTGATAATATTTTGATTAAATATCACCAAAGCACCAAACACCAAAGCAGCTTAATTCCTCAAGCTGCTGGTCACGAGGAACACAAATTAAATATTGTAGTTCACAATGAGTATGTTGCTGGACCTAACGCTTCACGCAATGTGGCATTTTCAAGAGGGTCCAACTGCAGACCTCCACTGTCAGGCCACTTCCGCGGCAGACCTAACAGGCGATTTAACAGGAAACACATTCAAAAATTATAAAGTTTAATCACGTAGACATAGGGGGAGGGTTTTTGTTGTTGATTTATATTTAATTATTTAGTCAACATTGTAACGGAAAACTAGCAGGCTAATTCCTTAAATATAGCATATTGATTTAAGCCTATTCTACTAGCAACAAAGCCCACTGTATATCGCTTCAATCATTCAACTAGTAACAGTATCTTTTTTTACAGGCACTATTTATTTATTCTGTCAAAATATGATGTTAATTCCGTCATAGTACTTCAATTCAACTAAGATCAGTTCATACAGCCAGCAAAGTCTTTGCACACTGTTTAACATTAAGTGTGAAAAGCTTCACTGAACGGTCTAAATTATAGAAATTTTTATTTTATCTTCTTTTGGACAAATAACTAACCTGAGCATCGTCAACATGTTAAGACAAATGCAAACCTATGCCCTTGCAAAATGCTTTACAAAAACAAACACACAGTAGCTTCATACAGTATAGCTTATGTTATCCAAAGGGGGAAAAAAGCTAATTCTTCTACTTCAGGAGCTAACGTTAGCCACATTGGCGTAGCCTAACATTACCTAGGTAGAACAAAAAATAACCTAACTTACACACATGTAACATTCTGTAATTTGTGTGATTTAGTTGTACAATATTGACAGCGGTAGCTATTGACAGCGAACATATACCAAGAGCAATGCATTCAGACTTTACTCATTGTTTTGGATAATGCTAACCAGTCACCTACCGATGTCGCGAGTAGCGAAACAACCGAAAATGCATCATGTTACGTCCTGTGGGGATGTAAAAAACTGACCGGCCTGACAGTGGAGGTGGCCTGACAGTGGAGGTCTGCAGTTCAGAATCAGAATCAGCTTTATTACCAGGTATGTGTACACATACGAGGAATTTGACTCAGGATTGCACATTGCTCATGATGAGCTTACTCATACAAAAATACCATAACACAATAATAAAATCAGACACAAACTAAAGTATAGACAACACTAATATACACACTATGAACAAAACAATATAGACATAGACAAATAGTGCAAGGATAAAGGATGCAAGAGTAAACTATTATTCTCATTATGTACATGTTGAAGGTGGATATGATATATGGATATGTGGATATGATATGACCTATGACTGTTGTGGTGGCAGCCCGGCTGACGGTGAGTGTCCTGGTTTTTTCTCCTTTTTTTCAGTTTTTCTGCTTTTTCCTTGGTTTTCTGTTCCCTGCCTGCCTCCCTGTGTTTTCTCCCCTGTGTGCTCTCTCTCTCCCTCTGCTCCTGAGCCCAGCCAACTACCTGCACCTGCATCTCATCAGCCACCTCGTCAGCCTGCCACACCTGCCAGTAATCACCTCATGACTGCCTGTATTTCAACCCCGGTTCTCCACACCATCCTCGCTTGATCGTCGTTGCTCCATACCCGGTGCCACCCCCACGTTCAGGCTTTCATGTTTCTTGGTTTTTCACATTTACCCTGTGCCTTGTCGCTGTCATCCCTAACCCTGTCTCTCTGTCTGTTTCCTTCCCAGGTACACTCACCCTCATCCTCCGTTCAGTTGGCTGGGCTCATCCACTGCCCCACTCCTCCTCGGACTTCCCTCACGGCGTCCTCCCTGTTTCCCCGCCTCTCCTCGCTTCCGCGGCCCCTGTGTTCCCCGTTTCCCTGGCCCCCTGTCTCCTTGGTTCCCCGTGCCTGTGCTTTCCCCACATCCACCTCTTCCCTTTACCCCTTTCTCCCTCAATAAACCTCCTTCCCTCCGAACTTTGCATTTGGGTCCTCTCTGTCCCCACACCACGCAATCCCACAACAATGACCATATGACCTGAGGTAGGTGTATTGGTATGCAGTGTATATACAATATGACATAGTATGAACAGCACTGAAATAGAGAATGGTGAATAAATAATTAATAAGTGGTAAACAGGTGGCTGATTAGAGGTAGAGTTACTGGGTTATTGCACAGGAATTGTTCCTGACACTGAGTCAGAAATCACCTGTTCATCAGAGTGATGGCTTGTGGGAAGAAACTGCTTCCGTGTCTGTTGGTTTTGGCGTACAGTGCTCTGTAGCGCCTACCAGAGGGGAGGAGCTGGAACAGGTTGTGTCTGGGGTGAGATGGATCTGCAGTGATATTTCCTGCCCGTTTCTTGACTCTGGAAATGTCTAAGTCCTGAATGGAGGGCAGGTTGGCACCGATGATTTTTTTCTGCAGTCCTGACTGTCCGTTGTAGTCTGTCCCTGTCCTTTTTGGTGGCAGATCCAAACCAGACAGTGATGGAGGTGCAGAGAACCGACTGGATGATGGCTGTGTAGAACTGGATCAGCAGGTCCTTAGGCAGGTTGAGCTTCCTGAGCTGACGCAGGAAGTACATCCTCTGCTGGGCCTTCTTGATGATGGTGTCAGTGTTGGGCTCCCACTTCAGCTCCTGGATATAGTGGCCGTCACCATCCCGGATGAGGCCAACGACCATTGTGTCGTCAGCGAACTTCAGGAGTTTGACAGATGGGTCTCCAGAGGTGCAGTCGTTGGTGTAGAGGGAGAAGAGCAGTGGGGAGAGCACACACCCCTGGGGGGCACCAGTGCTGATAGTTCGGGTGCTGGATGTGATGTTTCCCAGCCTCACCTGCTGACTCCTGTCAGTCAGGAAGTCTGTGATCCACTGACAAGTAGAGGCTGGCACAGTGAACTGGGTGAAGTTGGACCCCTCTCGGGATTTTCAGAGTCAGTTCCAACACAGTACAAACAGGCTGACTGAATCTTCGGAAGCCCCCTTTCGAGGGCCTGCATCTTTGTCAAAGACCTAAGTAATCTGGGATCTATCCTGTTAGTAAATCCAACTAAAAGTGTGATTCTGTCAAGGGGTGGCTGAGTGAAGTGGCAGGGAAATGAGGAGTGTGGACCCAAATGCAGACCACAGCAAGGCGAGAGGAGGGTGCAGTTCAAAATAAAGTTTATTCAAATACCTAAACAGGCTTACTTGGAAGCTCGGTAGAAAAGTCCAAACAAAGGTAATCCAGAAGAAGGTAAATCCAACACAAAGACAGAGTAATCCAAAATGGGGGAACAAACCAGAAATCCAGGGAACAGAGCACAAGGCAGAACACTCAACATAGACGCAAGGACGTGACAAGGACTGAAGACAACTGAGGACAATATATACACTGGTAAACGAGCAGGGAGGGAAGCACAGCTGAAACAAATCAGCTAATCAACCACAGGGACAAGGAAGTAAAGTTCACAGGAACACACAAGGACAGATCTACCAAAGTAAAACACAAAACATGGAAAGACAGCAAAATCAGGGCACGGACAAAGACAGGACCAAACAGGAGACAGGACTACACTAAAACATGAAAATATAAGACTAAGGACTAGGACACTGACTATAATGATAAAACACAAAGTACACAGATGAGGAAAACACTAAACATGAACCAAAAACGGACTTAAACAGGAAAGACATGAGCACAAAACCACACTCCTAACAGATTCATTCATATGAGCATCTGGTAGCCGATTTTTTTCATGCTCCATGCCAACTCTTAAATGTATTTCACACAAAGATATTTGTGTCATCCCATGCCAAAAAAACTGACTTTTAGCAGCATAAAAGTTAATCGTTGTTGTTCTATGGATAAACACTCTAGAAGTTTAGGTTTATTTTTTGTTTGTTGATGTCTTCTGGTAAAACTTTCTGATTAAGGGAAGTTTTGTATCAATTATGTAGGATGCCACAAGCTTGGATCCTACTCATAAGTTCCCCAGATAAGGGAAATACAGTATACTCTTCTACAACCTGTGTTAATGTAAAAGCCATTCAAGCATCAGTAACTTCAGGTCTGCTGTACATCCACAAAGGTTGTTCAGCATTTATCCATATATGATGGTGCAGGCTTTTTTCAATCTTTCAATGTTATATGTTACCATTAAGATATATGTGATCATTTATTATTCATTATGAATTAAATGATTATTGAGAGTCTAAGTAGCTGGCTGTGAGCATTGGCTAATGATTACAGAAGTGAGAACGAAAGCTAGTCAGATACAAAAAGACCATTTCACTGGCTGGTTGAATGGCATGGGTGATTTGTTTGAATGTGACTGTCAAGTATAGGAGTCAGCTGATACTGATCAGCTGAGTGAACAACTTCATTGCTCGTTCAAAAATATTGCTCCATTTCAAAATGCCTTCCTCTTTCTTTCTCTCCCATATATTTTTCTCTTATACCCCTTTAAGTTTTAAATTTATTTTAATTGTGTTACAAATGTTTGAGTTATTTGTTTGATCTGTTTGAGTTTATCTTTCAATCTATCCTTGGTTGTATGGTTCTACCTTACAGCCCTTGTTTCTCTTTAAATTACATTCAGTCTCTCAATATATTTGTGTCCTTCCCTCACCATGATTCCCACTGCTAGTGTATATATAGCATGAGTGTGTGAGTATATTTGTTTATATACAGAGAGAGGGGGGGATCAACTGTGGAGATCTTTCTTTTTTCTGTCTGCTATGTTTGCCAGAAGCTGCTGTTGACCAAGTAAACATAATGATCACTAATCCCTGAACCATTCCTCAATCCCCCTCTTTCTCTCTTGCTTGCATGTGCACAGACATACACACATACACACACACACCACACAAACTCTTTTATAAAACCCCACACGTGGCCTCTGAGTCTTTCCATCGTTGCTGCCTCCTCAATAATTCACTGCTCCCAAGACTTTGGAAGCATGTTTTATTCATGTACTGGAGGAATGTTCAACTCCTGATATTAGCACACACGCACACACACATGCATGCACGCGCGCACACACACACCACTTTTTCCTATTGTTATGTCAGCAGCTTGCCACCTCCATTGTTTGACAAACCAATTGATGAGTAAATATGCTGCTGTTATCTTTTACAGTCATTTCATATCTATCAACTGTACTGAAATCGTCAAATGTTGCTTCATACGCAAAGTTGTTGAGGTTTCATCAAATCAGATGTCTAATTAAAGTGATCAGAATTAGATGACTTAAGATGTACATTGTCATGATATTGTACAAATTGTAGTGAACAACGGCGTGGATTTGTGCATTTTGTATTGAATAAATTTGGAACTACTCCAAATTCCTTTTTTTCTCCCACAGAGGAGCAGGGGGTCAAAGTTGCTTCTAAGTGCTATCCCTGACCATAAAGCTGGCACCCTTTTGATTCTGAAGCTGATAACGCGGGGCCTGACTGTTAACCTGACAAAGGGACACGAACCAGCGATTAGCATTTCCCTGAACAGCCTATCAAAACTGCCCCCCCCCCCCACACGTTTCCGTGGCAACTGACCCTGCTCTTTGTTTTATTATCCCATCAAAGGGATACTACTTGTCTCACCTAAGTGTGACATAATCCAGGACGTCTATGAAGATTCTCAGTCATCCAGGTCATAGTTATCCAACGAAGGTTAAAATGAAGGGCAACTGGACTTGGTTGAAGATACTGGAAGACGTTTCGTCCCTTATCCAAAGGACTTCTTCAGTTCTGACTGACTGGCAGGGAAACTCAGCTATTTAACCTCAGTGGGGTCGTTGGCCCGGGTCATCGATACCGCTGGTTCGTTAGTGTTCCTTGTTGCTGTGACGACAGTCGTTACAGTCGTTAAGACTACCTGTGGCCAAGACTGAACGACCATCGTTGGTATCTTCACCTGAGGCCAATAGGTTACGTTTGTTGAGTTTCCTGGGAAGTGATGAAAGGACAGCATTGTAAGTGGGGGATAAGTGGTGGCGTAGACCCCCTCCCCAGTTCAATGACGGCTTCTCAACCCTGGTGTAGATGGCTTCCTTGACACCTCTTTCAAACCATCCATCTTCTCTGTCTAAAATGTGCACCTGGTGGTCCTCAAACGAGTGTCCTCTGTCCTTCAGATGTAAGCAGACTGCAGAGTCTTGACCTGAGGAGTTGG
>NC_060154.1:12105228-12112463 GCF_021292245.1 Micropterus dolomieu
ACAACCACTACACAAACGCATGGCTCAACACAGAAGGGCCAACTCCTCAGGTCAAGACTCTGCTGTCTACTTACATCTGAAGGACAGAGGACACTCGTTTGAGGACCACCAGGTGCACATTTTAGACAGAGAAGATGGATGGTTTGAAAGAGGTGTCAAGGAAGCCATCTACACCAGGGTTGAGAAGCCGTCATTGAACTGGGGAGGGGGTCTACGCCACCACTTATCCCCCACTTACAATGCTGTCCTTTCATCACTTCCCAGGAAACTCAACAAACGTAACCTATTGGCCTCAGGTGAAGATACCAACGATGGTCGTTCAGTCTTGGCCACAGGTAGTCTTAACGACTGTAACGACTGTCGTCACAGCAAAAAGGAACACTAACGAACCAGCGGTATCGATGACCCGGGGCAACGACCCCACTGAGGTTAAATAGCTGAGTTTCCCTGCCAGTCAGTCAGAACTGAAGAAGTCCTTTGGATAAGGGACGAAACGTCTTCCAGTATCTTCAACCAAGTCCAGTTGCCCTTCATTTTAACCTTCGTTGGATAATCCAGGACAGCCGAACTTTAAATAACCAAAGACTGCAGTCTCCAAAGACTCAAAGCATTTAATTAAGTTTAATTAAATCTTTAGTTACTTGATTACGTTTGCCTCTATTTGAGTAGTTATGTTAACATGTTGTTGCTATCTGTTGTTGATATTAGTGCTGAAAAGTTACTTTTGCAATGTTATTTTCAGCAAAACACTCCTTCATCTAATGTGATCAATGCTTGTTCATAATACTTTCCTACAAAATTCCTTTGGAAGTGATGATAAAGAAATGTCTTACTATACTCTTAATCGCCAGCTTGAATTTAAGGATGAATCAACAATATTCCCCAGTTCCTAAAGAGAGGATTAATCTTGGATTAATCTAAGCTTTCCTCATGTAACCTGATCTCCCCCAAGTGGACGAAATAAGTATTACATACCATCGTTGGAAATGCCGTTAAATGTATAAATATCCTGACCAATAATGTGACAATTGTTACCAAATGCTTAACTTCAAACCGTACAACCGTTTGACCATTGAGGTTCAATTGTGGAAAATATTTGATTATAATACGCGCAAATAGATTTCTTTTCTTTTAGACCTTAAGTTTAGAAAAGCAGTCCCTTGGGAAACCTGAAACGCCCCCTGGGGAACCACGCCCCAGGCAACAAAAGAGCGACACGCAACGCTCTTCTGCTTTCTTCTTCGCTGTTCTCTCTCCGCTGCTCTGCTCGGCTCTCTGGACGCTTTGGCACGCGTCAGCATGCCTCGCCAGGCAACGCCCAAGAGTCGGCCAGCGAGACTGGCCAGAGAGACCGGCCTTTTGTTCGCCTGAAGCTACACACGTGAAGTGCCGTGACATCGATCTGCCCTCAGTTTGTTTTTATTTTCTTTATTTCTTTTGTTTTGTTAAAGTTATCAGTCCGTTAAGTTACACTGGACTAATTCAGGAACGACCAAGTTCCATTTTAAGCCTTTTTCGTCGAGCCAACTTCACCGAGGTCAGACCAAGCCACGTGGGCTCGCCAGCTACAACGAAGGAAACCTGAAAACAGCCGAATTGCCAGATGGAGGACGTTCTTTTCAATCAGAATCCCTAGCAAAAAGCCAGGATCGGGCAGCTAGTGGGACCCGTGCAACAGCCCAAAAGCAGGCTGTCGACAAGCAGTAAGACCAAACAAAGCATTCTGTGATCAGATATTTCCTTTTTAACTCCTAAACTCATAGCGTTAGCTTACTTTTATTAGTTCTTCTATGCCGTATGAGTCAAATGCTTCCCACAATCGAACCTCCGTTTCTCATTGTTCAGCAATTGTTTATTTTCCTGGTATTCAACCATCTTTTTATCACATTAGTTAGATAATAAATTCACTGTAATATATCACGAACTGTGTGTGTTGCCTATTTCTACGTCCCTGCCAAGAGAATTGACCCTTTAGATATGAGACTGACTGACTGATTTAAGATAATTGAGCGATTATTAACTGATCACTAGTAATAATTGTATAATTATTCAAAACTACCTAGAGGTCCGGAGACTCTAGGTTTATAACAACTCCGGTGGTGCCCTGAAATGAGGAATAAAATTTGATTTTATGAATATTAAAATTCGTAATTGGGTATCAATTCTCATAAATTTATTAAAATGCATAACTAAATTTAGGTTTGCTACAAAATTCATAAACCCACTGTAATGGTATGCGTGCATTACCCATTACATTGGACCATGTGTATGGTGTATGTGAACAAGTTTCTGTCTAATTGTATTTCTGGGTTAAAAAACAAAACAAGACATGGATGCTGTGTTATTTTGAAAATCATCTTTGGTTGCTTAGACTCTATCCATGTATGGGGTGCATTTGCACTGCTTTTCTTAGTCTTCTTTGTGATGTTTCTAAAGCTTGTTTCTGTTTGACAAAGGCCCAGTTTAGGAGGCCACAAGCTTTGATAGCTATTTTGAGGTGTTTGTGCTGTTGCTTTTGGATTCAATGCTAGTCAACACATTCAATTCAATTCAATTCAAATTAACTTTATTGGCATGAATGTGTAACAACAATATTGCCAAAGCATCATACATACAACAACATAAGAACAATCAACCCCATACATTTCATTAAACAAGTAATTAAAGCGTAAAGTAATCAAAGCCTATGTGTGTTTGTGTTAAAAATAAATAAATAAATAAATAAATAAAACAGTAAGCGTGTGTGTTAAAAAATAAAATGAAATAAATAAATAAAACAGTAAGCGTGTGTGTGTGTTTGTGTGTGTGTTAAAAAATAAAAATATATTAAAAATAAATAAAACATTAAGCATGTGTGTGTGTTAAAAAATAAATAAATAAAACAGTTAAGCGTGTGTGTGTTTGTGTGTGTGTGTTAAAAAAATATATTAAAATTAAAATAAATAAAACAGTAAGTGTGTGTGTGTTAAAAAATAAAAATATTTTAAAAAAGAATAATAAAAAAATAAAATAAATAAATGAAACAGTAACGTGTATGTGTATATTAATAGACAATTTTTTTTTATAATAATTAATTGATTAAAAAATAATAAATAAATAAAAAATAAATATAAGAAATCAGTGTCAAATGTAAAAACAAAACAATTACTAAAATATCAAACGATCAAAGTAATAATAATTTGACAATCTACAATTATTTATCAGTCTGAGGTTCCACTGGTTGTCCTCACTTCATGGCATGAGGAGATATATTTTGCAGCAATTATTTCACATTTTTGACATTTCTCCCATTAAATAGGGGAGTTTCTGTGTGTCTGATATGAATTCGAATTCGGGGTATATTTGGGAAATGTGTTTTTGTCTTAGTGTTTTATATTTGGGGCATGAGGTTAGAAAGTGCAGCTCTGTCTCTACCTGTCCCCTGTCACAGTGGGAGCAGAGTCTCTCCTCTTGTGGTAGCCAGCTCTGTCTGTGGCGACCTTTGCTATGGCCAGGCTGTGTTCACTCAGTCTGTATGTTGTCAACATTTTTCTTAGTTTGGGACATTTTATTGTACTCAGGTAATTTGCCAGTGTGAATTCTCTTTTTAGGGTCAGATAACATTGGAATTTACTTTGTGTTTTGGTCGTTTCTTTCCAGTATTCAATATATTTTTCTTTCTGCTTGCTGATAATTTGGTTTGGTCTGCTTGAGTTGGTATTGCTGTCCTGAGGCTGTTGGGGACTTGTTACTGCAGAGAGCCTCAGAACCAGCTGGCTGAGGGGACTCTTCTCTGTTTCAGGCTCCTGGTATGTTAGGGCTTTGTGATGATATGTCTGGGGGTTAACTGATTTTAAGTGATTGTAGTGATCTTTTCTATATTTTTAGTAGGAGGGGGTATTGGCCGAGTTCTGCTCTGCACAGGTTATTTGGTGTCTTTCTCTGCACCTGCAGGATGCTCTTACAGAACTCAGTATGGAAAGATTCTATGATTGTTTTGTCCCATTTGTCAAATTCATGTTTTGTCCCATTTGTCAAATTCATTATTAATTTTTGGCCCCCAGATTTTGCTACTATAAAGAATTATTGGTTCTAGTACAAATTGGAAAATTATAAGCCAGATTTCAATTGGAATATATATTTTAATGTTTCTTTTTATTGCATAGAAAGCTCTCCTTGCTTTGTCCCTCAGATCTTTCACGGCCATGTTGAAGTTCCCTGTGTATGTAATGTTGAGGCCAAGGTAAGTGTAGTTTTTTGTGTGTTGTAATTTAGTGGTGTCTAAATAGAAATTGTGTGTAACCTGATTTCTGTATTGTTTCTGAAAGATCATTATCTTAGTCTTTGCTGTGTTTCCTGTCAGGGCCCAGGTCTGACAGAATCCCTGCAGGAGATTAAGGTGCTGCTGCAAACCTTCTTTAGTAGGTGAGAGCAACACTAAGTCATCTGCATATAGTAGACCTCTGATCTCTGTGTCGTTCAGGAGGAGGCCAGGTGCCGTGGAACTCTCTAATTGGTTTGCTAATGATATATAGATTGAAGAGAATTGAACTGAGATTGGGTCCCTGCCTCACTCCCCGGACCTGGGAGAAGAACGCTGTTTGTTTGTTTCCAATCTTTATGGCACATTCACTTTTTGTATACATGTTCTTAACCAAATCATATGTTTTCCCTCCAATGCCACTTTCAAGTAGCCTATAGAAAAGGCCCTCGTGCCAGATGGAATCAAAGGCTTTTTGGAAGTCAACAAAACAGGCATATACCTTTCTTTTCTTTATGTTTAATTCTTGATCAATTAGAGTCTGGAGGCTAAATATATGGTCCGTTGTGCAGCAATTTGGCAAAAAAACAATTTGGCATTTATGCAGAATATTGTGGTTATCAACAAAGTTGACAAGTCGTTTATTAATGATGTTGCAGAATATTTTTCCCAGGTTACTGGATACACATATTCCTCTGTAGTTAATTGGGTCATATTTATCTCCGGATTTATGAATTGGGGTTATTAAACCTTTGTTCCAGATGTCTGGAAAAGTTCCAGTTGCTAGAATAGTATTGAACAGTGTTAGTATAGCCAATCTGATTTTATGGTCTGAGTATTTGATCATTTCGTTGAGGATTCCATCAATACCACAAGCCTTTTTTCCTTTCAGGGACTGGATGACTTCTGTTAATTCTTGTTCTGTTACAGGGTAATCTAGAGGGTTTTGGTTGTTTTTTATCACCGCCTCCAGAGTTTTCCATTTCGTGAATATCTTGTACTGATCATCATTTTTTGTAATATTACTGTATAATTCACAAAAGTGATTAATCCAAGTATTTCCATCTTGGATCGCCAATTCATCCTGCTGGGTTTTGTTTAGGTTGTTCCATTTCTCCCAGAACTGGTTGGACTCTAAGGATTCCTCAATTTCACAGAGCTGGTTCTTGCTGGGTTGTTCTTTCTTAGTTTTTAGGGTGTACTTGTATTGTTTCAGAGTGGCCTCATATTGACAGCGTATGTTGTGGTTATCTGGGTCCCTATGCTTTTCATTTGATAATTTCCTTAAAGTTTTCCTTAGGTTTTTGCATTCAGTGTCAAACCATTTGTTATTGTTCATTTGTTGAGGTTTTGGTTTGGAGGCTTTCAAATTAGACAATGAAGCCAAATGAAGAAATACATAATTGATTTTGTCCACAGCAGAATTTACACCAGAATTATTCTGGGGAAATGTTTCAGTTAGAAATAAATGAGTTAAATCATGTATGTTTTCCAGTGCCTTTTGGTATGCCCCCATGCTGTCTGGGGTTAATCTGTATGGGTATGTGCTGTTAAACAGTTCACAGGCACTAGGGGCCCCAGACTTAGACTGAGCCCTTTTCAGATAGATAGTGATTTTGCTGTGGTCTGAGAGGGGTGTGAGGGGGCTGACTGTGAAAGCTCTAAGAGACACTGGATCTACATCTGTAATGAAATAATCTACTGTACTACTGCCAAGAGCTGAGCTGTAAGTGTAGCGACCCAGAGAGTCCCCTCTTAGCCTGCCGTTGACTATGTACAGACCCAACGTACGGCAGAGCTGTAAATGCTGCATACCACTTGTATTAGTAAGCTTGTCAAAGCTCTTTCTAGCAGGACATTCAGGGAGGGGGAAGCAGGTGCTTCTAGGTAAGTGTTTGTCTCCCTGGGTGTTCATAGTGTCAACTCTTTCCCCTGTTCAAGAGTTCAAGTCTCCAGAGAGCAATACATTTCCCATGGTTTTATAATGGTTAACTTCCTCCTCAAGAATAGAGAAAATATCTGGGTTGTAGTAGGGGGATTCTGATGGAGGTATATAGATGGCACACATGTAGACATGTTGCTCAGCACAAATCATCTGTTTGTTAATTTTCAACCATATATAAGATTCTTCTTTTTTAATAACTGTGATGGACTGGGTCAGTTCTGATTTACACCATATAATCATGCCTCCTGAATCTCTGCCTTGGGTTATTGTGGGATTTTTTGTTGATGGTATAATGATCTCAGTGTAGCTGTGAGGACGACCAGTGGAAACATCTTCTCTGCACCATGTCTCCTGTAAAACTATGATATCAGAGTCTTTTAACTCTCTATTAAAGTCTGGATTTCTGCTCTTTAAACCAAAAGCTGATGATCTCAGACCTTGAATGTTCCACCATGTTATTGTAAATGATTTCATCTCCAAGTGTAATCTGTTCAAAAATTAAACACCTTAAAAAACAAATAATAATAGTAAAATAGATAATAAAAAAATAATACTAGTAACAAGCGAAAATGAAAAAAAATATAAAGTGTAAAAAGTGTAAAAAGAGGAAAATAGTGTTAAATAGGTAAATGAATAAAATATTAAACTTTGAGTGACATTTTAGAGTGTATCATGTGTGAAATACTGTTAAGAATTGTCATTATATTACTATTTGTTTAAAATGATATCCAACATGCTAAATTATGAATTATTGTGATGTCTCTAAGAGGTCTCTGCTCTTCCAACATGTAGCTATATGAGGCGAGAGCAGAGCAGGTTTAGCATGTGTAATATGTCTTTGAGTTCACCAGAGGGGGGGCGGGGCTGTGGCTCTTCTCACCGCTGCAGCATAGTTCAGTCCAATAGGCTGCTGCTCCTGTAGTCTTGGTTCTGCCGTTGGGATGAGGGGGGATATAGGACCTCCAGGCTGGGGGGCTCTCTGGCTGGGTATCAGGGGCCAGTGTTGTGTTGGCTGTGGGTTGTGATGTTGGTGATGCGGTGGGTTTGGTG
>NC_060154.1:12112563-12114561 GCF_021292245.1 Micropterus dolomieu
TTTTAATTCTTGATCAATTAGAGTCTGGAGGGTAAATATATGGTCTGTTGTGCGGCAATTTGGAAAAAAAACAATTTGGGGTTTATGCAGAATATTTTGGTTATCAACAAAGTTGACAAGTCGTTTATTAATGATGTTGCAGAATATTTTTCCCAGGTTACTGGATACACATATTCCTCTGTAGTTATTTGGATTCTATTTATCTCCGGATTTATGAATTGGGGTTATTAAATCTTTTTTGCAGATGTCTGGAAAAGTTCCAGTTGCTAGAATAATATTGAATAGTTTTTTTATCACCACCTCCAGAGTTTTCCATTTCGTGAATATCTTGTACTGATCATCAGTTTTTGTAATATTACTGTATAATTCACTAAAGTGATTAGTATTTCCATCTTGGATTGCCAATTCATCCTGCTGGGTTTTGTTTAGGTGGTTCCATTTCTAGTTATTGTGCGATTTTTTGTTGATGGTATAATAAAAATCAGTGTAGCCGTGAGGACAACCAGTGGAAACATCTTCTCTGCCCCATGTCTCCTGTAAAACTATGATGTCAGAGTCTTTTAACTCGCTATTAAAATCTGGATTTCTGCTCTTTAAACCAAAAGCTGATTATCTCAGACCTTGAATGTTCCAACATGTTATTGTAAACGATTTAATCTCCAAGTGTAATCTGTTCAAAAATTAGACAAACACCTTTAAAAAACAAATAATAGTAAACTAGATATTAAAAAAATAATACAAGTAACAAACGAAAAGAGAAAAAAAAAACGTAAAAAGAGGAAAATAGTGTTGTAGGTAAATAAATAAAATATTAAACTTTGAGTGACATTTTAGAGGGTATCATGTGTGAAATACTGTTAAGAATTATCCTTAAATAACTATTCGTTTAAAATGATATCCAACATGCTAACCTATGAATTATTGTGATGTCTCTAAGAGTCTCTGCTCTTCCACCATGTAGCTATATGAGGCGAGAGCGGAGCAGGTTTAGCATGTGTAATATGTCTTTGAGTGCACCAGAGGGGGCTGTGGCTCTTCTCACCACTGCAGCATAGTTCAGTCCAATAGGCTGCTGCTCCTGTAGTCTTGGTTCTGCCGTTGGGATGAGGGGGCGTATAGGACCTCCAGGCTGGGGGGCTCTCTGGCTGGGTATCAGGGGCCAGTGTTGTGTTGGCTGTGGGTTGTGATGTTGGTGATGCGGTGGGTTTGGTGGCCTGGCCGTCCTCTCTGACGGTGGATGTATGGTGGAGGTCTGGATGGTCTTGGAGGTCTGGATGGTCCTGGAGGTCTGCGTGGGGTCTGCGTTGTGTGGTTACCCCTTGGAGTGGTAGTAGGGCTCCTTCCAAGAGCAACATCCTTCAGGGTCCTAGCAAGGGTGGGGACTGCATTTCTGTGTAGGTGTATGTTATCATACAGGCAGTCCAGGTGCAGGGTCGGGTGGTGGGCCAAGAACACGTTGGGTTTAAGGGCACAGTCTCTGGAGAGTCTGATATTCACTCTGTGAATAGTGTGGGGGTGGAAGTCTCTCCTGTGCAGCAGTGTGGATATGACTATCTTGCTGGTAGGGAAATTGGTGGAGGCTTGATCAAGACTCTTCCTCAGAGAGTCTGCCAGTCTGTCCTGCTGGGACCTGAAGTCGTTGGTGCCTGTATGGATGATGATGTGGCTAGGTGAGCCTAGCTCAGGCACTGTTAACAACTCCAGGGCTCTCCTGGTGTTGGGGCACCAGATCTTCTCCGTTCTGTGCCTTGGGAATAAGGTCTTTTCATCCAGGAACTTTCCATTAGAGTCCATGAGGAGGATAATGTCAGCCCTTCTGCCTGTGTGTGTTTGTTCAGACTCAGCTGTCGGGTCTGGATGTGGAGCTGTGGTGGTGGTTTCAGTTCTGGAGCTCCTAGCTGGAGGCTGGCTAGAGGCCGGGCCTTGGACAGGTGCGGGGGTGTGACTGGCGTCTTGGCTTGGGATGTTTGTATGGAGGCAGCTGGTTGGTACAGGGGG
>NC_060154.1:12114581-12157518 GCF_021292245.1 Micropterus dolomieu
GCTCTCTGGCTGGGTATCAGGGGCCAGTGTTGTGTTGGCTGTGGGTTGTGATGTTGGTGATGCGGTGGGTTTGGTGGCCTGGCCGTCCTCTCTGACGGTGGATGTATGGTGGAGGTCTGGATGGTCTTGGAGGTCTGGATGGTCCTGGAGGTCTGCGTGGGGTCTGCGTTGTGTGGTTACCCCTTGGAGTGGTAGTAGGGCTCCTTCCAAGAGCAACATCCTTCAGGGTCCTGGCAAGGGTGGGGACTGCATTTCTGTGTAGGTGTATGCTTGCTTGTAGGGAAATTGGTGGAGGCTTGCTCAATTACTCTCCTCAGAGAGTCTGCCAGTCTGTCCTGCTTGGACCTTAAGTCGTTGGTGGCTGTATGGATGATGATGTGGCTAGGTGAGCCTAGCTCAGGCACTGTTAACAGCTCCAGGGCTCTCCTGGTGTTGGGCACCAGATCTTCTCCGTTCTGTGCCTTGGGAATAAGGTCTTTTCATCCATTAGAGTCCATGAGGAGGATAATGTCAGCCCTTCTGCCTGTGTGTTTTTTTTTCAGACTCAGCTGTCGGTTCTGGATGTGGAGCTGGGGTGGTGGTTTCAGGTCTGGAGCTCCTAGCTGGAGACTGGCTAGAGGCCGGGCCTTGGACAGGTGCAGGGTGTGACTGGCGTCTTGGCTTGGGATGTTTGTATGGAGGCAGCTGGTTGGTACAGGGGGGGGATTAAAGTCTGCACCTGGCTGGGTGTGACGGGGGGAGTCCTCGAGGAAAGGGCTGTGTTGTCCTTCAGCAGGTGTAGTGAGAGTTTGGCTGGATGTGGTCTGGGTCTGAGAGGCGGGCGCAGGGGGTTGTGTGGAGTTCAGTCTGGCTTGTAGACTGAGCCTGTCCCTGTCCTGTAGCTCTTCTCTCAGAGTAGCTAACTCAGTTCTGCAGTTGTCTCTGTCCTTCCTAAGTTCCTTCACCTCCTCACTGAGATGATCCAGCTGTCTTCTCTGACGAGTTAGTTCTTGTTGAAACTCTCTCAGCTGTGAGTTGACACTGTCCTGTTCTTTCTTGGCCTGGAAGTCACTGACAGTAGGAGAGATAGGCTGCTGTTGGTCCAGCTGCTCTCTGATCTGTACCAGTTCTATTTCCATCTAGGAGAAGTGTTCTCTCATGATGACCAGGGCCTCAGAGTGCTGTAGCAGGAGAGGATCAGTGTCAGCATCAGCAGGCTGTCTGTCTGGAGCAGGGACAGAACAGGACGGTTTGACTCCCAGGGTTGGAGCGATGCTTGCGAGGACCTCCTTCTCCTTCTTAGCTCTCACTCTCATAGCAGGAAAGTCAAGCTGTAATGTTTGTTTATATTTTCCCCTTGCAGTTTTGCTTTTGATAGCTGGGGGGTAGTCACTGGTTTTAGAGTGTGTAGACATCATTGATCTTCTTCTGTGTTCTGTGTTTAAAACAGCACTACTGCTGTTTGATGCCGTTGCTAGGTAACCACAGTCCAGTGTTAGCTTGTTAGCTATTAGCTTGAGTGTTTCAGTTGGGACTTGTTTTATGGTAATAAATGCAAAAACTTTCTGATTTCAGTGTCCAGTAGTTTGCTGTAACTTGCTTGAGTCCCTCTATCCTCTTCTTTGTTTGTTTTTGTTCTCTCCTTGTGTTTCTCTTCAGTTTGGTGCTCTGTTTCTGAGCTCTGTTTTCTGAGCTCCTTCTTCAAACTGTATCTCTTTTTCTCTGGCGTATTGTAGTGACTTATTTGGCATTTTCCTCATAAAGTCGGTGTTTATCCAATTTTTGGACCGAAAACAAGCGTTCCCCTTCGGGGGGAACTCAAACTGCGTCGGTGACGACACTATGGGAACACCTCTGGGCGTGGCAGGGCTGAATTATGAATGAGGCCCTTCCCCTGAGGGTGCTGAGGTCTCGTGCGGCTCTCTTCCTGGAGGATGGTCGGATGCCCCCCCCCCCCCGTGGCGGTCGATGAGGCGCCGCGGCAGCTCCGATCCTGGGGATCACAGCGTGAGATCTCCGAGGGTGCCGGGATGGCTGAGGCCTTTTCCCGGTCCTCATCTGCGGAATCCTTCTCCCCTCTTCCCCAGTCGGGAGCCTGTTCTCAGCTTCTCCTGCTCAAGGCACTTCCGGAGACGATGGCTGTCATGCAGGCATACCAGGCCGATCTTCTTTGGGACTGTGACCTAGGGGGGGTCCCTCTGAGGAGGACCTGACCGAGCTCTGTAGAGCTACGGACTTAGCTCTCCGTGTTACCAAGGAGACAGCCCGTTCCATCGGCCGCTCCATGGCAGCATTGGTGGCTACGGAGCGCCATCTGTGGCTCAACCTCTCAGGCATCCAGGGGAAGGAGAAGGCTTTTCTCCTGGATGCGCCCCTCTCTCCTACTGGCCTGTTTGGCGAAGGAGTGGATGCTGTCGTCAGCAGGTTTCAGCACGCTAAGACACAGGGAGAGGCGTTTGAGCAGTATCTCCCCCGCTGGTCAGGCTCCAGGACGGCGACGGCTCAGGAGAGGCGGACGCAGCCCTCGTCCAGCGCCTACCGCCGCAGCCAGAGGCAGGGTGTCGCTTCATGGGATCCCCCTCAACCAGCCTGGGACGCGAGGCGGCACTCTCGCCCGCAGCCCCCCCTGGAAGATGGATCTGAGGACCGTCCTTCAGTCTCGGCGGGTCTGGGGGAAGAGGTCCTGAGGCTTCGAGTAGGGTGATCCACTACCACCCTCCCACCCCGCACCTCCTCTCCCTCCCTGAGCCCCCCCCTCCCCCGAGGGGCTGGTTCCCTTGGCGGAGCCTCGCGAACATTTCCCCGTGGGTCCTGTGCATTGCGGTGCACGCAGGGCAGAGCCAGGTGTTGGGACAGGAAGTTCACTCTCTCAGAGAGGCCGGGTTCTACAGCCGGTACTTCATACGGAGGGTTGCGTCCGATTTTAGATCTGCGGTCCCTGAACCAATCTCTGAGGAGATTCAGGTTCAGGATGCTCACCATCCCCGCCATCATCAGTCACATCCAATCCAAGGCTTGGTTTGTCACGATAGATCTCCAAGACGCTTATTTCCACATCTCCATCCGTCCCTCTCACAGGAAGTTCCTGAGGTTCGCCTTTGGGGGCGCGGCGTACCAATATCGGGTTCTTCAACTATATCGACGACTGGCTCATCCTGGCCCAGTCTCGGGAGTTAGCGGTTCGGCATCGAGATGTCGTCCTTACCCACCTTCAGCGTTCTTTCACGCGAAGAAGAGCGTGCTGATGCCCGCCCAGCGGACTACGTTCCTAGGGGTTGTGTGGGACTCAACGACGATGCGGGCCCACCTGTCTCCCACACGCGTCGAGTCCATTTTGTCCTCATTGACCAGAGTGCAGCTAGGCTGCGCCATCACTGTAAAACACTTTCAGAGGGTGATGGGTCTCCTGGCAGCAGCGTCCAGTATAATACCTTCTGGACTACTGCACATGAGAGCCCTGCAGTGGTGGCTAAAATCCAAGGGATTCTCCCCGAGGGGAAATCCGCTCTGATACGGGTTACGAGCTGGTGCCTTCGTTCCCTGTCTGTATGGAGGAAATCTTGGTTCCTGTCCCAAGGGCCTGTGTTGGGAGTGATCTGTCGCCGAACAATTATTTCGACAGACGCCTCACTCATGGGATTGGGCGCGGTCATGGACGGCCGCTTTGCGAGAGGCTCCTGGCAGGAGCATCATTTCTCCTGGCACATAAATTGCCTGGAAATGTTGGCGGTATTCAGAGCTCTGAGGAGTTTTCTGCCCGCCCTCTGCAGTCGCCACGTCCTTCTCAGAACTGACAATACGGCAGTGGTGGCCTATTTGAATCACCAGGGGGGTCTGCGCTCGCGCCCGTTATGCAAACTGGCACATCAGATCCTCCTGTGGTCCCAGCAGAGACTGCTGTCCCTCAGAGCAATGTACGTCCCTGGGACCCAGAATCAGGGAGCAGAGCTGCTGTCAAGACAGGGGCTGAGGTCCGGGGAATGGAGACTCCACCCCGAGGTGGTGGAGTTATTGTGCGAAAGGTTCGGCCCCATAGACGTGGACTTGTTTGCGTCTCGAGACACTACGCACTGTCCCCTGTGGTTCTCCCTCTCGCCCCCAGCCCCGCTAGGGCTGGATGCCATGGTGAAGACGTGGCCGAGGCTGCGTCTGTATGCCTTTCCCCTAGTCGCTCTGCTCCTGGGGGTTCTGGAGCGGGTCCGTCAGGACGGCGTCAGCCTACTACTAGTAGCCCCGTTTTGGCCGGCACAAGTGTGGTTCTCGGATTTAATATTGCTCCTGGAGGGCCCGCCCTGGCAGGTCCCTCTGAGGAGAGACCTGCTGTCCTAGGCGGAGGGCCAGATCTTTCACCCGCACCCCGCCCTGTGGCAGCTGTGGGTCTGGCCCTGAGGGGGCGCAGTTCCTGGAGGCGGGCCTAACGGCAGGAGCGGTCGAGCCACTACTCAGTTCTAGAGCCCCATCCACGAGAAGGATGTACGGCCTGAAGTGGAATGTGTTCGCCACCTGGTGTAGAGAACGGGCGGTGGACACAGTTACCTGCTCGGTGATTATGATACTGGAGTTCATCCAGCACCGTTTCTCCGCGGGCCTCTCGCCGTCCATGCTCAAGGTGTATGTGGCTGCCATTGCAGCGTTCCACGCCCCTCTGAGGGATTGGCCCCTGGGGAGGCTTCCACTGGTCGTGCGCTTCCTCCGTGGAGCCCGGAGGATGAGACCCATGACTCGTTCCAGGGCTCCCACTTGGGACCTGGCAGTGGTTCTCGAAGCGCTGGCTGAGGCCCCCTTTGAACCCCTGGAGTCGGCTGAGGCCAAGCACCTGACCCTTAAGTTGGCCTTTCTCCTCGCTATCACCTCTCTGAGGAGGGTGGGGGATCTCCAGGCACTTTCGGTTTCTCCTCGATGCCTGGAGTTTGCCCCGGGGAGGGTCAGGGCCATCCTGCACCCTCGTCCAGGCTACATCCCTAAGGTTCCGTCCAGTTTGGCAGGGTCCACGGTGCTGCAGGCGTTTCATCCCCCACCTCATGTGACAGTGGAGGACGGGAGACTTCATCTGCTCTGCCCTGTCAGAGCGCTGAGTGTTTATACTCTGAGGCCTTCCCGGTGTAGGAAAGCAGACCATTTGCCGGTGTGTTTCGGGTCCCCCAAGGCTGGGCTCCCCACTTCTAAACACACCATCAGCAACTGGATCGTTCATACTATTTCCCTGGCCTATCAGGTGCGCGGTTTGCCTTCACCTATGGCCGTAAGGGCGCACTCTACTCGAGGCATGGGGCTTCTAGGGCCCTCCTCGCAGGAACGTCGCTCCAGGATTTGTGTGACGCGGCTGGCTGGGCCACCCCTCACACTTTCATCTGGTTCTACAGTCTGGACCTTCCTTCTGCACCCAGCACCCGTGCGCTCTCCTCTTAGTCGTGCCTCAGGTTGCACACTGGGGGCAGGCGGGGTTTCGGCGCGGCCTAAGTGGGTATCTCGTTCCCATAGTGTCATCACCAACGTAGTTCGAGTTCCCTCGAAGGGGAACGTCTCGGGTTATATATGTAACCCTTGTTCCCCGAGAAGGGGAACGAGACACTGCGTCGGTCCGCCACACCTCACCCCGCCTGGAGTGCCTTGCTTCACAGAAAAGGGCTAATGTGTCCTGTGTGCCGGCGTGCTTATATACGCCTCCAGTTACGCCGTCACATGCTACCATTCTAGCAACACCAATAGAATTGGAGTAGTTTCATTCATAATTCAGCCCTGCCACGGCCAGAGGTTTTCCCATAGTGTCGTCACCGACACAGTGTCTCGTTCCCCTTCTCGGGGAACAAGGGTTACATACGTAACCCGAGACGTTTTGTTTAGCAGCAAGTCTTAAACATGACTTCTCAACAACAACGGAATTCGTCCCATTCTCTGTCCAGAGATTTCTTCTCCCAGCTTGTGGACAGTATCTCTTTTACAGGATGAAAGAAGTGATGCAATGGCAAAGTTTATCCTTTGTAAAAGAATGGTGAAATGTCTCCCATTCATCTGTTTGTCTGCCATTGTATTGATAGCAAGGTAATTTGAAGTGATCCTGAAAATGAATTATGATCTTTAAATTATTTGCAAGGTATTATTATAACTTCACTTATAGCATAAATGAGTTAAAACTTCACCAAGAGAATTTTGGATACTTTCATTGTGGTGCGGGTGTGATTTTATAATTAGGCCAATTCACTGTGGATTTCACAAGATTTTGATGAAAGCTGAAAAACTTATGTATATAATTTTTCTATCTGTTGTAATGCTACTTTTGTTGCAGTTGCCCATTCAGCAAAGGCTATTGAATGCTGTAAGTTCACAAATGTGCCTGGAACTGTTTTTTGATTCTACTGACAAACCTGTGTTAGAAAAATATCTACTTTTGCCCAATTTGAGTTCCCCTCCGAGAGAACATGTTGAAAAAAGGATAACCTAAAGCACCCCTTGAACAAACTGAATCAAGTTCAAATCAAACCCGGCATGTATTCCAGTAGGTTGTGGGAATCAATAAGCAAATACTTATTAGTGAGTGGATGAGACAGAGGCTGACACAGGCACATCCACACATTCACAGGTGCATATTTATACAGACTGAGGTTCACACATTTGCACACATGAATGCACAGTGATGCTATGTGTGTTGACGCACATGCAGAAAGATGGGCACTCTCTTGTGGTCTCATGATCAGGGACAGGTGAAGTTGCAGACACACATTCTGGTGGCATTTTTGCAATTAAAGTGGGCCCCGTGGCTATCTTTCCGCTGACTGCACAAGCCAAATATCAGGGCACGGTGCGGTGCTGCTTTGCTCCCCTAGTGGAACTAATTAGATGTTCCCAAAGGACAGCCCTGTCATCACATTGTTCTGCCCACAATACAGCCTCAGTGGCCCTGCAAGGGAAGCAGTAGGCCAAAATAGCCTAGCGAATAACTTAATTATACGAAGGGCCTCATTCCAAAACTCTCTCCACTTTTAAAGAAGCTTAGACGCAAGAGTCGATACTTTTAAATCAGACTTTACTGAATCTGACATTCTGTTGTTAATGTCACACCTTTTTAAGAAACAGCATAAGAATGCTTTAATTTAAGGTTTAATTTCTTTGTTTTAAAAGTGAAGTTAAATTTTTTCCCCCTTCATTTCTCTGCCTCATTGGAACAGCCTATAATAAATCTTGTTCATAGTGTCTGCAGGTGCAGAACTCACTTAGTTCAAGCGTGCTTCTGCAAAACCTCTATGTCTTACACCTATTGTGTGAGCACTGTAACAATGCCGTTGATCAGTGAATTAAAGCTTATTCTGTCATACATTCTACAGAAAGCAAGTCCCACTTTACTCCTGATTAGCCCACTCTGTGAGGTATTTTTGCATAGAGTTTCCGTCACTGATCTCTCTGAAAAGCTAAAACATGATACTGGAGGATTATGAGCATAAAAACTGTAAGCTCAATAGGTTTCTGTTACCTGCTAATGAGATTTTGAAACACCACATTGCCATCACCACATTTACAGGTGCCATGATTTTTTTTCAGCATGCCTGTATCCATTCTCATGGGGGCTCTAGTTGCTGAAGGTGAACAAAATAATTGTTATACTACTTTAAGGTTTTATTTACATGTCATTTTATTCAATCTACCATTGTAAATGGATTGCGTCTATTGGCCGAATTATAAAGTGAAACCTTTGGCTGTTGTCTTGTAAGTGTCATGGCATGAGTAGGTAGAATAAAAAAGCACTACAGTGAGACCTTTGGGGCAGTTGCTTCACAACATTAAGAAACAGAGTTAGGATTGCACACTCCTTCTCACAATTATTTCTAAGATTAGAGAGCGTCTAACACAAGAAAAACAGAGAAAACAAGTTCACAAAGTACATATTGCATGACACATATACTGCCTTTACAAGTGCACTACAAATACTAATGCAAATGTAAAAACACAAGCAGTTGGACAACACATAGTGAGCATTTAGAATTACACATGAAATGCATGCAGTACATGCTTAATACAACTGACCTGAGCTGTGCAACACTAAAGGAAATGTCCCTTGTCCCAGAACTCAATGTTTAGATTTTCCAAATGATGTATTAGCAAAGCTATTCTATGAATGCAAATGATGTACTAATCTATTATTAAGATATTAAAAACTGATAAACCATGATAGATGATGAACTATTCATTAATTTCACATTAACTTATTAATTCATCGTCAACTCTGTTTACAAAGGTCTTATAAGCAGTTCATTATTTTAAGTGTTTCCCATTAGCCTAGTATAATTGGATGCTCCTCAACAACATTCATGCAGTGACTCCTATGTTGGCTGAAACAAAGGATTGCAAAGTGAGAGTGCACACAATGAACTCATTATTCCCAGAGAGAATGTTATTTGTAGAGTGAGGAGAGGAATTTGTGCTCCTAAATGATGTATAGGCTCCGACCTATTGTTAGAGTCATTTCCTCAATATATTTCTACAAAACAACTTTGCGCTTCATCACCTCATTAACAATAGTATGCAATTTTGATGCTTTGGCTTGAAACAACAAAGAGCCAGAGAGATGAATGGGATGCTGAGAGACACTGGCCGCATGTTCCAGCTGCGAGCGCAACTGATGTTTTAATGAAAGTGAGAGTGCCTGGCCGACTGTTCTTTAGAGCCACCACAAACCTTTGCCGGAATAGCCAGCAACCACAGGGGATCTGAGCATCCACAAATGAATCAGCAGGCTGAAAGGAGAGGACATGCGGCCAATCACCTCAGCAGGCCTGTCATTCTGATCGCATATACATCAACAGGGGACCAGCTGGGATCAAACTGGCTTAGTAAGGGTCATTGCAGTGACAAACAGGAGCATTAAAGGGCAAATAATATGACCAAATGGCTTACACAACACTACTCAATAGGTAGAAAAGGGCAATCCTGACAGGGTTAGGAATTCAGAACCATTGCATGCATTTGGATAGCTATTTATTAAAAAGTATATGTATATTTAACTATACAAGCAACTCTGGTGAGAAGGGTTATATGGATGCTTTGAAACCCAACACTGACACTGACAAACAACTCCTAGCTCAGTGTTGTAACATCCGTAAGCGGCAACTGCTCGATCCAGTAGCTATTACAATCCAAGAGCTGTCATAAAGAGCTAGACAGCACCAGGTCCTGACATGATCCACACCTTCTGGTTGCACTAGGCATGAACGCCTTGCAGCCCAAATGAACCAAGTGCTGATGGATGGGACCCATCCACAATGGTTAACCCAAGGACAACATTCCTCATAATGAAGGATCAAGAAGTGAACAATCCCCATTTATCTACCGGCCAATAACCAGCCTCTGCACAACATGAAAGCTCCTGTCTGGCATTATAGGAGCTAAGATGAGTAGGCACATGGCCCAGAAGGGAACTGGTAGTAATACCAGGGGAGGCAAGCACCAGCTAATGGTCGTTAGGGCAGTCACTCGAGACATCATTCAGACGTTAATTATGTGACATGTAATAAAGCATAACGTTATTACAGCCCTGTACCGTTGTGGCATACTTTTTTACACTTTTTATACACAGCGTCTATGTATTTACACAGCCTAACGTTAGCTAAGTCCCAGAATTAAAAAAGCTATTTTAACCAGCAAACGTTCCAGTTTATTTAGTTATGGCTATAGCTGGATATAACCAAAAATGTGTTTCCAGTATATGAACGGCACTTACAAATTGTTTTACGTCAACGTTACCTCGCATTAGATAGCTAGCTATCTAGCTAAAGTTAGCTAACCGGTAGATAGCTACACCCATTTGTGGAAAAAACGTTCGCTAGGGACGCATCAACTCCTGCCGAAATCTCGGCCTCATCATCAGAAATCAGAACTGCCTCCATCATGCCAACATGTTAACAAGCATTTATACACGAAACATGGCCAATATTTAATGACAAACTGAACCAAGCATTTACTGAAAGATGCGCTAATTGTCTTCCTCTCACCGAATTTGTCACTAGCTGGGTGATTTTAGTCAGGTGCTACCCTGCCTGTATGTGGGTAACCCTTCCCCCGATAATGCTTTCCTGAACAAAAAATCTGTGTCGGAAATAACCTAGCTAGTAGCCGGTGTGCAGATAGAGCAAGCGGACCACCATGAGTCCTTATTCGGGAAAAATATGTAACGTGAGGTAGAAAAGACGCCGCATAAAGAATCCAGCCAAAGATGGAGATTCTCCCGCCTCTCCCAAGTATATCCAGCTGCAGCCTGCAGACCTGACGGAAGTTGAAATTCCAAATATGTTTTTTCCCAGAAGACACCACGCACAAAACGTGATGGCGTTAATCTCGGCTCACGTACAGTAATGCTTACCTAATGCTAACTGTTTTTTCTTTAGGGCCCAACAACAGAACTTTAAATCCATTTCTGAGAAGTTTTGAGGTGAGAAATCAACTGTGTAGATTTCGAATATCGGCAGTTTGACGAAAATTGACGACGAATTGCAAGTGTTCACACGTTTTCGGAGTTGAGAAGCTCTGCAAGTGCCGACTGGTGTCAATAACGTTACCGGAGGCTGCATAGCAACACAATGGAGGTTACGGCCGACGTGCACCGGAATCAGGAATATTTAGCTAGCTATAACTTGCCGACGACCAGGTTAGTTCCCCCTGGCCCAGTCACACAGACCACTGCAGCCAACACAGCTGACGTGTCCAGCAACAGCTGAACGATACTGTTAATGTTCATACCGCTGTTATTCTATCATTAAATTCTCAGTAAGATACATCTGGCTCGTTATGTAACTTACAGAATATTCTTGGTTCGTGAAACTTAAAATCACTTTGGAACACATAAAATATACAACACCAGTGGTATGAATTGAAACATTGCTTTATTATTATATTAGGCTATTAAAAATAAGTATTTGCAGGAATTATTGTATTAATATACTATGATAGTAATATATAATTATAGTATAGTAAATATTAACACATAATTTACACTGATTAATACTTTTTAACGGCTCTGCGTGGGCCAAGCGGCCGAGATAAACGTCATCACGTTATGTGTGCGGTGGCTTCTGGGACAAACCATATATGGAAGTTCAGCTTCCATCACGTTTGTCTGCAGCTGGACCCTTCTCGCCTCTCCCACTAGAAAGCCAATCGTCTGCTTTAAACAGTCGAGAAAGGAAACCTTTTAAGCCAATTGTGTGGTTTCACTTGCCATATTAATTACACATATTAACTGATCCACTCCCATACCTGAACTGCCCCACCACCTCCCCACCCACCATCTCTCAACCTCTCTTGTTTTTGTATGTTTATTTATTTTGTGTTGCATTTGTAAATTGTGTGTCTCTGCCTGCCTGGCTGTCTGTCCATTTCCTTGCTGCTTCACTAGTCACCAAAGCCTCTTCCCCTGACCTGCTCTGATCTCCTTGCCTGTCTGAACAGTAAGTAGTTATCTGAAAATGTCATCCTATATCCTATCAACATGCACTATGTTGTCTTTATAATGATTGTGTGATATTTTTCTGTTTGACCATGTTTTTCTTTTTTATGATGATTGAAATACACTTTTTGTTGTGTTAATTATTTTGTATTAGGCCCAATATGTACTTAATAGTACTATTTGAGGAGGAAAACAGAACTGGGCTTGTGGCAAAGGAGTGGTTTTCAGATGGGCTTGCTTGGTGGCCCCCCTATAGGGACATTCTCCGAAATGTCCAAAAGAGGATTTTGACGCAACCAACGAAGGGATGGAGGCAGTATGCTGCACGCATACTCTACGAATCAGGTAATTTTCAATATAACGCGCTTAATACAATTGGGCCTAAAAGTTGCATGAATAACTTCTGGTGTTGTTCTGATACTGTGACTTTTTAATACTTGGTTTGCTGAACGGGCTCTACAGATTCTATTGACAGAATTAAAGAGTGCTGGGAAATGTCTTGTGTGACATCAGAACTCAACACAGATAAAAAGCAAGAATCCCAAACAGTTAGAATACGGAAAAAGTGAGTATGCATATAAAAGTATTAGTTTTTTGCATTCGAAATGTTTGCATGTATTCGTTTTTGTTTTGTTGCCTATTGTTGTGCATTAAAATAAAAATTCCAATAACGAATAATTTAAATATTTAGACCAAAACGACTTAGGTCAGAGTTGGTAAGCCTGACATACAAGACAAAAAAGCCTAAGATATGAAGCTGAAAAATGCTAATATTGATCTTTTTGATTTTTGTTCTTCAAGTCACACCAAACGCGCCCAAGCCTCATTTTCCCATTCAACCTCTTCCAGCCTGCCATCAAAAGGCTCAACAACATAGTAAGACATTTTTATGTGTATGTATTATCACCTCCAAACGGCCGCCCACCCTGAGTCATGGTTCTGTTCGAGGTTTCTGCCCCATTAAAGGAAGTTTTTCCTTGCCTCTTTCGCCTAGTGCTTGCTCATCGTGGGAATTCTTGTAAATAATATCACTTTCTAGATCTACTCTATATGAAAAGTGCCTAGTGTAGCATGTTTTTAAGATGTATCAAAAACACATTAAGGGTCCAAAAAGACTGATAAACACATGATATTTTAAATTCCTAACAGATAATTCACAGACAGTCCAAACAGACAACTGCAGCCACAGTTCAGCTCCAGCCTGGCAACATGGGCTCTTCTGAATGTAAGTTCATAATATAATATATATACAGTATATATAATATAATTATGTCTTAGAGAAATAAATGTGTGGTCAACATACATAAATAATTTTTTGTCTCCAGTCACAACATCGAATTGGGGTCAGGAATTGGAGGCCAGACCAGACTGCCATCAAGGGGCAACTTATACAGCATAAGTGCCCTTTAGCATTACTTTATATAGCTTCAAGTTAAAAGGCATTTAAACCCCTTACCTACTACAAATTGATCATAACCCATGCCTATGTGCAGATTTAATAGTTTGAGTATATATGGAGTGCATCGCGAAACTGTGTCATCACCAACATGAGTGATGGACTTTTTTTTCTCTTCAAGTCACAACATCCAGATGGAGCCCAGACACGGAGGTGGAGGCTAGGCTTCCAACTGCATGGCAAGATGAAGGACAAGACTCTCATGAACGTAAGTTATTTCACCCACTTAAGGTCTCTTTTCAGTGTTTACTAAAATAAAAATGATGCAATTAATTACTCAAGATGCACGCGTTGTGCACATAATGAAATTGTTTGTTCTTTGACATGTTGTGTACAAAAAGTGAGCCAAGGTCAATGTGCACCCACTACACATTTGGTAAATGGTCTGTATTTTGTACAGCGCCTTTCTAGTCTTTGTGACCACTCAAAGCACTTTACACTACATCACATTTGCCCATTTACACACATTCATACAATGATGGCAGAGGCCAAGGTGCACATCAGAATGGAAATAACATTCATACACCAATGAGCAATTAGGGGTTCAGTGTCTTGCAAATGGACACTTCCTCATGCAGACTGGGGGAGGTGAGGAACACCCGACTTTCTGGTTAGTGGACGACCACTCTCCCCCGAGCTACAGCCATCCCAATAACAAGAATATCATTTATATTATATACCGCTTAGTACTGCTGGTTCTTCCATCACAACCACTATGTATCAAGTACAACAAATACATATTGACAACATGTAACACAGAGCCTTCCACCTGTATTATCTACGAAAATACAACTGATTGGGAATCGGTATTTGCAGACACTCTATATTGAATGACTCTTATTGGGATTGCGGCAAAAAATCTTGAAGGGGAAATCCTGTGAAAAAACAAAAATCAACAGCCACAATCAGATACTTAGAATGGTAAACACCTCTCCCTGTATTTCTGTTTTCCCTAGGTTCAAGATCTCGCCCTCTCAACACCCACCAAGTCATCCAGCCTAACTGCACTGGTACATTTGGCCAATTCATTTTGAAATCATAAAACTCCTTAGTTAGTGCAAATTCCATTATTTAACTAATCCTGTTTTTTTGTAACAGCAGTGGAAAGGATCATCTTGGAGCAGCTGGGGGAACTTCACCTGAAGGTGGACCATTTAACAGCCATGGTGCAGTCACTCAGCGCCAACAGAACTCAGGATCACCACTCCCTGAGCAATGATCACGACCAAATCCTTCCCATCTCCACATTAGAAGACCTAAATGTACTTGATGAAAGACTTCTTCGGGACATTAACATCAAGAAAAGTGTGGTATGTTCTTTAATTGCATATATATATATGTATATATATACATATACATACAGTATGCAAAATCAATCGGACACTGTAGTTTTCTCTGGAACCCTGTCAAATCTGACCAGTGATGACATGTATAGCCGCATGTAGTCATTCCGCCGCTGGTTGTCGAGGTGGTGTCCAGCAAACGATGTGGGCTTTGTAGATCATTGGCAGGCTTTCTGGGTAAGACCTGGTCTGATTTGGAGAGACGGCATCCATCCCACTTGGGAAGGAGCAGTTCTCATTTCTAGAAATCTGGCTAAGTTTATTAGTGGACCAAATCCATGACAACCCAGAGTTGAAACCAGGAGGCAGAGTCGCAGTCTAACACACTTCTCTGCCCTTCTATTTCAGCAGTTACCCACCCAAAACCCTACGCAGAGTCGCAGTCTAACGCACTTCTCTGCTCCTCCATTTCAGGCGTTACTTAGTGAAAATTCTATAGTGACGGTGCAGCTATCTTCGACTCTAGCCTACTAATCAGCTCTAAACCTAAACTAAATTATAACTCATTTAAAAGCCTTGTTCTTAGTCTTTCACGCCCAAGTTGGAAATCACTGCAACCAATTCTTTTCGTTATAGTGTACCGAGCACCTGGTCCGTACTCTGAATTCTTATCTGAATTTGCAGAGTTTTTGTCAACTTTAGTCCTTAAAATGGACAAAGTTATTATTGTAGGGGATTTTAATATTCACGTGGACGTTGAGAATGACAGCTTTAGTACTGCGTTTATCTCTCTGTTAGATTCCATTGGCTTCTCTCACCACACCCTCGACCTTGTTTTGGTATACGGTATTGAAATTGAACATTTAATAGTGTTCCCACAGAATCCCTCTTTATCCAACCACTGTTTGATAACTTTTGAGTTTGTATTGCTGAACTACACGCCGCTGGGCAAAAATTTCTATACAAGACGTCTGTCTGATAGTGCTGTAGCTAAATTTAAGGATGCGATTCCATCAGCTCTAAATTCATTATCAGATCACAAAGTAACGGAGGACTCCTATGCTAATTTCAGTCCCTCCCAAATCGATCATCTTGTTGATAGTGCAGCAGGCTCGCTGCGAATGACACTCGACTCTGTAGCTCCTCTAAAAAAGAAAATAATAAAACAAAGATGGTTAGCTCCATGGTATAATACTGAAACTCGCAAATTAAAGCAAATATCGCGGGAACTTGAGAGGAATTGGCATTCCACCAAACTGGAAAATTCGCGTTTAATTTGGCAAGATAGTCTTAAAACTTATAGGAAGGTCCTCCTAAATGCCAGAGCAGTGTACTACTCGTCATTAATAGAGGAAAATAGGAACAACCCCAGGTTTCTTTTCAGCACTGTGTCCAGGCTGACAGAGAGTCACAGCTCTATTGAGCCAAGTATTCCCGTAGCTCTCAGTAGTTACGACTTCATGAGCTTCTTTAATGATAAAATTCTAACTTTTAGAAACAAAATTCACCAAGACCTGACCTTAACTGGCACCGACTTATCTCTAAACTCAGGAACCTTAGAAACAGCTGTAGAACCAGATAAATGTTTAGACTGTTTTGCTTCCCTCAAACTTTACCAACTTCAATAATTTCTTCATCTAAACCATCAACCTGCCTCTTAGACCCCATGCCAACTAGGTTACTTAAAGAAGTTTTACCCTTAGTCAGCACTTCTATATTAGATATGATCAATCTATCTCTATCAACAGGCTATGTACAGCACTTTAAAGTAGCTGTAATTAATCCTCTTCTGAAAAAGCCCAAACTTGATCCGGATGTTTTAGCCAACTATAGACCTATATCTAACCTTCCATTTCTCTCTAAGATCCTGGAGAATGCAGTTGCTAAACAGCTGTGTGACTTTCTACAGAGCAATAGTTTATTTGAGGATTTTCAGTCAGGATTTAGAGTTCATCATAGCACAGAGACAGCACTGGTGAAAATTACTAACGACCTCCGTATTGCATCAGACAAAGGACTTGTCTCTGTACTGGTTTTATTAGATCTTAGTGCTGCATTCGATACCATTGACCATCAGATCCTATTGCAGAGACTGGAACATTTCATTGGCATTAAAGGAACCACTCTAAGCTGGTTTAAGTCCTATTCATCAGATCGATTTCAGTTTGTACATGTTAACGATGAGTCCTCCATGCATGCCAAAGTTAGTCATGGAGTTCCTCAAGGATCTGTCCTCGGACCAATCCTCTTCACTTTATATATGCTTCCCTTAGGCAATATTATCAGGAAATATTCCATAAACTTTCATTGTTATGCAGATGATACTCAGTTATATCTATCGATCAAGCCAGATGAAACTCATCAGTTAGCTAAACTTCAAATGTGCCTTCATGATGTTAAAACCTGGATGACCTGTAATTTTCTAATGTTAAACTCAGATAAAAAGTTATTGTTCTGGGGCCTAAGCACCCCCGTGACGCATTATCTAAAGATATAGTTTCCCTTGATGGGATCGCCCTGGTTGATGATCAGGACATGTTGTTTAAGTCTCACATTAAGCAAATTTCAAGGACCGGCTTTTTTCACCTATGTAATATTGCGAAAATCAGGAATATCCTGTCTAAAAATGATGCAGAAAAACTAGTCCATGCATTTGTTACTTCTAGGCTGGATTAGTGCAATTCCTTATTATCAGGCTGCTCGAAAAAGTCCATTAAGACTCTTCAGCTGATCCAGAATGCTGCAGCACGTGTTCTGACAGGAACCAGGAAAAGAGATCACATTTCTCCTGTCCTAGCTTCTCTGCATTGGCTTCCAGTAAAATCCAGAATAGAATTTAAAATCATTCTTCTTACCTACAAAGCGCTAAATGGTCAGGCACCATCTTATCTTAAAGAGCTCATAGTACCTTACTATCCCACCAGAGCACTGCACTCCCAGAATGCATGGTTACTAGTGGTTCCTAGAGTCTCCAAAAGTAGACTAGGAGCCAGAGCGTTCAGCTACCAACCTCCTCTCCTGTGGAACCAGGTTCCAGTTTGGGTTCAGGAGGCAGACACCATCTCCACATTTAAGAGTAGGCTTAAGACTTTCCTCTTTGATAAAGCTTATAGTTAGGGCTGGCTCTGGTGAGTCCAGAACCATCCCTTAGTTATGCTGCTATAGTCCTAGACTGCCGGGGGATTTCCTATGATGCACTGAGCTCCTCTCTCCTCTACTTTTTCTCCCTCTGTATGCAACCTCATCCCATTATTGCATGTTACTAACACAACTTCTCCCCTTTCCGCTAGTCTTGCGCTTTCTCGTCCCTCTCCTCTCTCCTCCTATCACTTCCTGCAGGTGTTTCTGGCTCTGGAGCTGTGGAGTGTGGATCTGTGGCAGCGGGTCACCTGTTGCCCCCGTGTTCCTGCTCGACCCCCTCTGCTACAACAACTATTGTTACTAGTCCTATTGTTATTATTGTTATTATAATCATTAACATTACAATTATTATCATTAACACTACTATACACATCTATACCATTTTCCATTTATTCATTTAGTCTATAGCAACATCACCTTTACTGTCTGTACCTCTGTGTGTATATTGTGTAGGCTGCCTCCCTCCCCTCTCTCTCCTTGTTCCTGTCTTGCCCTCTCTCTCTCTCTCTGTTCCTCTCTCTCTCTCTCTCTCCTTCACCCCCAACCGGTCGAGGCAGATGGCTGCCCACCCTGAGCCATGTTTCTGCTCGAGGTTTCTGCCTCTTAAAAGGAAGTTTTTCCTTGCCTCTGTCGCCTAGTGCTTGCTCTTGGTGGGAATTGTTGGGCTTATTTAAATAACATCACAGAGTATGGTCTAGACCTGCTCTTTTATGAAAAGCGCTGTGAGATAACTGTTGTTGTGATTTGGCGCTATATAAATAAAATTGAATTGAAAATTGAATTGAATTCTGCTAGAGTTTCCACTTTGTTAATAAAATGAAATATGTTATGAACTTGAATCGTCTCTTCATTGTATTTACACACAAAAAAGCTATTTTTACTGGTCAAGCTTATAGTTTTTCTTTATATTCACATACAATTGTAATAATTATATAAATGTGTCTCATGGATAGTGATGTAATTGTCAGAATGATCCGACCGAAATCAATAAAGGTCATAGCAGAAGCGGAGGAGCGACTGGGCAGTGCGTCTTTGATCATCGTCTACACATAATCTGGAGGGCATTTTCAACCAAATGCCGATGTCTCTGCGACATTTTGCCAATTAGCAAAAGCTCTGTATACAACGTCTTGGCAATGCAACTTTAAACATCTGGCCGACATCTGCGAGACATACGTGTGTTATCTGGGAGGACACTAAGAGCATTCATCAAGAAATCAATGGGGCTGTTGAAAAGCCAACTCAAAGCCAACTGCACAAGTCACTATCAAGTGTGGCAAATATCAAAGTGATGTGCTATCCCTGCTGTTGTTCTGCATAGGCCAGTACCTCCTCAACCAGATCATCACAACAAGTGGCTACTGATACCAGTTCTGAAGGCAAGTAACAATTAGTCACCTCCTTTACATGGATGACCTCAAGCTGTATGCCAGGAATGAGCAAGAAATACAAACTCACTGATCTACACCAGCAACAGCAATGACATTGGAATGTCATTCTGACACGACAAGTGCAGTAGGATGGATTTAGTTTTAGGATGGCAAAACTGAGGGAGATGTACTACCAGAAGGCAACACAGCAGATGTTCAGGACAGCTACAAATACTTTGGGATCCCGCAGGCAAACAGAAACCATGAGGAGGGAGCAAGGATATCAGCCATAGCCAAATATCTACAAAGAGCAAGGCAGGTCATGAAAAATCATCTCACTGGGAAAAACAAGATTTGAGCCATCAACACATATGCCCTGCCAGTCATCAGATACCCCGCTGGTATATTAAACTGGATAAAGGAGGAGATAGAGGCCACTGACATCAAGACAAGAAAGTTCCTCACAATTCATGTAGGGTTTCACCCCAAATCCAGCACCCTGAGACTGTACACTAAGGGGAGCGGGGGAGGCTGAGGGCTAGCCAAGTAATAATGGTACCAGGGGTGTTGTAGATTGGTGGAAAAGCAGCAAATCAAAGGTTGGATTGACATTGTGGTGATCCTATTGGAAATAGTACCCCAGGGGACGGGATAGAACGGGACATACTGTGATTCTTACTGCTGAATCATTAATAGCTGCAAGCATGCAGCCCTGGGGCTGATTGTGAAAGTATCAGGCATGTTTTTCTTCTTATAATAATAATAATAATAATAATAATAATAATAATAATTCATCATATGTATGCATTTTGCTACAATTACGCTTCACACAACAGCTGCTGGTGTGTTTGCGACCTGACCTTTCTTTTCTCTGTGGAATAATGTGGATAGTCGCATGGGGCTGTGGAGAGTCCCCAGCTGCAGTAGTGCATGGATCATGCTTAATATTCATCCAGCCCGAGGGAACGATCATGAACCGTTCACAGTATGTCGGTTGTACTAGCGACACAACCTGTACTGGGGAGGGAGTGGGGCGGACCAGGGACAGGAGATCAAGGAGCGATTGGCCCACTGCCGATGGTTGGTGATCGTTCCCTCGGGCTGGATGAAGTTTGACCCTCCGCATGATCCATGATGATAGAGAAATATAGAGATTGATGGCAATAAAGCATGCTGTAAATATCACAAACCATGCTTTTAGGGGAGCTGATGTCTTATTAAGGGGAGCTAAGCTCCCTTTGGCTCCCTCGTAGTTCCCACCCTGGTTGCAGTCCAGCAAATGTTGAGCCAGGTTAAACTTTTTTTCAAGGATGACCCTGCCTGGCTAAATCGTCTGAATGCTGACTTAGACCAGCAAATACTCTCTATGTCACGACATTTCCATCACTCCCTATTTTACAAGGATGTGTGAATGAATGCCACTTTCTGGTGTGAGTGGATATTAAGGCTTTATCACACCTTTTCTGCCTTTGCTGATGCTGGTGGAGAGGCAGGTATTATATATTCACACAACCACAAGAATTAGTTTTTTCTGACAAACACCAGCTGTTTTAATTGTTTGACCTGAATTTTGGGCACCATCCCAACCAGAAAGAATCAGAAACGGTAATTTATTCAAAGTAGATTTTTTAAATTCTAGTTTATTCATTTATTTATACATGATGAACTTGACTTGTTAGAGAAACCTACCTAAATATATAACCCCACATAATTACACATAGAACAAATTTGTATTGTACATTAGTAAAATTGTATGCAATTAAATAAATTCTAGAGAAAGACCACACAGAAAAAGAGACATTGTACCTTATCTTGAACCTTCTGCCATGTGAAAAGAAAAACATGTATTTCCTAACATACAGACACAATTACTTAACACTCAATAAGTCCCAAGTACATTGCTCTCAACAGAAGAATTAATTCACTGATATGACAACACACTACATTACAACATGGTTAACTACTCAGTGCAGATAAACCTGATGTAAGAGCTCATAATTCCTGTGTAAACACTAAAGAGGATGTATATTTAACACCCTTTAGTCCCTCAAAAGTGGAAATCTACCTAAGCAATAATTCACTGAGGCTTCAGACTGAGGCATGTGTTTGATATTATGAATGAGACTGTTTATGGATCTAGGCTCGTCACCCAGCGGACCTGATTCACAGCAGACATTTTGACTTGTCATAGCAGGAAAGGCCCTGTAATGAATAGCATTAATGACAGCTACATTCTGCTTAAGTACTTTAAATTCCCTAGTAAGCTACACAGCAAGCCAGCACATAAAACACCAGGGCCCTGGAACTGGTAAACCTGAATAAAATGCAGCCATCGTTAATGTTATTAACTTCACCTGGGTTTATTCTGCTTCTTATTAAGAAGCCAACCATGAAAATGGCCTTTGGTGAGAGCAATGAATCAAGAGTATTATGGGGGTCAACGTTATAATTTTATCTTAAAATAACAACTTCAAAATCATTTTGATGATACACTGACACTGTTTATAGGGTGAATGACGTGATGACACGATGACAACGACGTACTGCTTTACAGAACCAACGCCTCTCTTTAGCAAGCAAGCTATAAGTTTAAGCAAGACTTATATAATGTACATTGTAAATTCTTTGGAAGAAGCTATCTCAGTATACTCAGCATGGATCTCATGGCAGTCTGCAAAGACACCAAAGACATCCTCAGAGGAAGGCAGGAAGAGAAAAAGAGAGAGTGACCGAGCAAGAGACCGGCAAGAGTAAATATCGGAATAGCTTTTACTTGTTGGTGTGAGCTAAAAGAGCTGAAAGGATGCAAGACAGATGCCGAGCTGGCCTTATTGATGTTGGACTACTAAGTAATAAATTATTAGCTGGCTTGCTTTGTCTTGTGTTGTGTTAGCAAAGTTGTCATCTTAAGTAAAATCAGAGGTTAAGTAGCTAGCTATAAATCTCAAGTTGATGTTAGCAAACTTACTATAATGCATATATATAACTATGGAGCTGGCACTGTAATGGCGACAGCTGGAGAGCGTCTTGTCGTGTGTTAAGTTTGTCTAGTTATTTAAGTGTTTTCCAGAGTGCAAGTGTCTAACTGAGTAATATCACGGTTTCTATGAATGTTTGCCCTTTCTGGACATCATTATTATAGTGAGATCAACGCTTGTAAAGTACACCTGTCATGATGAGGAAGTGCGAGCTGATGTTGCTGCTGCTCTGGGCAGTCGAACTGCTAATGGCATTATCTGGGAGTCATGGGGGCGAAATTCTGCGGTACAACCGGGATGACCTGCTGCTTCTGCAAAATATGGATTATACCGCACCGAACTTGGACAACTGCGGAGAGCTGATACCGGGCTGGGCCGTGATTACTGACGGAAATTTCCAACGAGGAAGCGGGGAAGAAGATGTGGAGTGAAGCAGAGGCTGAAAAGGCTCACCGGCACACAGAAGAGTCCTCCGCTCCGTTCCATTATACTCGCCAATGTTCACTCCCTACGTAACACTGGATGAAATACAAGCAAACATATCATGCCAGTGGGCATACAAAGAGGCTGGTCTGCCTCACGGAAACATGGCTGGATAACATGATCGTGGACTCTCGTGGCTCTCTCTGGATGGATTCGGCTCTCCGTTCAGACTGGACCGTTCGCATTTTAGGGGATTTTAATGGCTGCAGGTTAAACAAGACACTTCCAACCTACCAACAATATGTGACATGCGCCACCAGAGGTGACAAAACAATCGACCTCTGTTATGGGAATCTAAAGAATGCATACAAAGCATACAAAAAAACACCTCTTAGCACTGCGGACCATAATGTGGTCCATCTGATCTCTGCTTATTGTACAAAACTGCAGAGAGAGGGTGTGACCAAGAAGCTGGTGAAAAGGTGGGATGATAATGTGGCTGAGTCTCTACAGGGCTGCTTTGACTGTACAGACTGGGAGCTATTAACTCAGGGGAGCAGCCTTGAGGAAGCCACTGAAGTGGTTACCCACGATATCACCTTCTGTGAGGATATGATTGTCCCACGAAAAACTGTGAAAGTATTCTCTAACAATAAACCCTGGATTACAAAAGCACTGAAAACCACTCTTAATGAAAAGAAAATAGCATTCAACTCAGGAAACAGAATTGAGTCCAAACTCATCCAAAACAGAGTGAACAAGGAAATAAAATCAGCAAAGAAAGGATACAAGGAGAGGGTTGAGAAACTCTTTCGGGAAGGAAAAGCAAGGGATGCCTGGCGAGGCGTTAAAACACTGGCTGGCCTCCCCATTAACAACTCAGCATCATCCGGGACAATAGACTCTGTCAACATGGCAGAGAACCTCAATCAATTCTATTCCAGGTTTGACCAGTCTGATTATTCACAAGAGAGGAAGGAGCTTATAGCTGAGCTCACTCCTATTATACCTGCCCTACCAAATTAGAGTTGCGGCAGGAGGAGGAGGAACTCATGCTGAAGAGGATGAAACTAAACAAAGCACCAGGACCTGATCAGATCTTTGGACGGTTGCTGAAGGCTTGTTGCAGCCAGCTGGCAGGTGTTTTCTGTTATCTGTTCAACCGCTCCTTGTCATAACATACATCAACCTGGAAATCCTCGGTCATCTGTCCAATAGCCAAAAAGACCTGTGGCATTAACATCTCTGGTAATGAAAGGCTTTGAAAGGCTTATTCTTTCCCAGCTTCAGGAGGTCAGTTTGCATGTTGACCCCCTTCAGTTTGCATACAAACGGCATAGAGGTGTGGATGATGCCATATTAACACTGCTACATGGCACTTATTCCCATCTTGAAAAGCCCAGGTTATTCATCAGACTGGTCTTTGTGGATTTCTCAAGTGCTTTTAACACAGTGCAACCTCACCTGATGGGACAAAAATTGCTCTAAATGGACATGAACGGCGCCTTATTTTCTGGATCATGTCTTTTCTGACAGATAGACACCAGAGGGTCCAAGTCAACGGTCACCTTATACCAGTTCTTCCAAGACAGTCTCCACCGGAGCTCCACAAGGCTCTGTAATCTCACTGGTTCTGTACACACTATACACTAATTACTGCAGGAGTAACCCTAGAATAACATACATTAAATATTCCAATGACACTGTGATAATGGACACCACTAATTCACTACGAGAGTTACAGACTGAGATGGACATCTTTGCAGAGTGGTGCAAGCAGAACTGTCTTTTTTTGCGCATTCTTTCAGAGCCAAAGCCAACACCTATCTGATTCCAACACCAACAATCTGGTCGATCACTTCAATCATATCTGCTTGTCGTCACTAAATATTACTGCTCCTCTAAAGCTTAGGCCTACATCTAAAGCTAGTAAGCAACCCTGGATAAATGACAGCATTCGTAGCCTAAAAAGGGAATGCAGGAAAGCAGAACGCAGATGGAAAAAATCCAGTCTCCAAGTCCATTACCTCAGTCTGAAGGATTTATTAATTAACTACAATAACATGGTTAAGGATGCGAGAGCACACTATTTTTCTGAACTCATTTCTACACATAAACACAATCCCAGGTTTCTGTTTAAGACTGTGGATCAGCTGGTAAACCCAACCCCTCCTTGTACCTCAGCTGGAAGTAATGATGACTGTGAATTGTAGGGGTATCATGGATGCAATTCCTCTGCTCTTCTCCTTGTACACCAACAGCTGCATCTCCAGTCACCAGTCCGTCAATCTCCTGAAGTTTGCGGATGACACCACCCTCATTGGGCTCATCTCTGGTGGGGATGAGCCCGCTTACAGGGGGGAGATTGACCATCTGGTGACCTCGTGCAGCCAGAACAGTCAGTCAATGCTCTGATGACAGTGCAGATGGTCGTGAACTTCAGAAAGAGCCCAGCACCACCCTCCGCCATCATCCTGTGTGACTCCCCAGTCGCCACTGTGGACTCCTTCCACTTCCTGGGCACCATCCTCTCCCAGGACCTCAAGTGGAAGCTGAACATCATCTCCCTCACCAAGAAGGCCCAGCAGAAGATGTACTTCCTACGGCAGTTGAAGAAGTTCAGCCTGCCAAAGACAATGATGATGCACTTCTACACTGCCATCACTGACTAAGTCAAGTCTGAAGTCTTTGAGCTAGAGTCCAAGTCAAGTCTCAAGTCACTCATGGTAATAATGAATGTTGTATCACCTGCTGCGTTCAATCCAGGCTGCTTCTAAAACTGTATAGCTACGTTAATCGACCACCACAAGTAAACAAACGCTCAGTCATCTTTTCATAAAGAATGACAGTCGGAGTTAACCTCTCGTAGGTCGTAGCTAAAGTAAGAAGCAAGCTAACGTTAGATGGCCAATGCTGAGCTAAACATGTTTATTAACCTCAGGATACTAACCTATATTGTGTTCAGCGCTTCTTTGTTTGGGTCTTGTTGTATGAAGTTTTAAAGCAAAAGTTTATGATGAATGGCTCAGCAGCTGCTGGTGTTTGTTTTCCTCTCTCACATGTGGCCATGCGCAGCTGATACTACATGTTACGTAGCCAGGATAGAGGTAACAGAGGGAGGGGAATAACGGCAAGCTCATCAGACGTTGGCTAAAAATAAACATTGTTCACAAGTCTGCACCTCGAGTCTGAGTCAAGTCTGAAGTCTTTTGAGGACGAGTCTCAAGTCACGTCTGAAGTCACTGTGTGTGGACTTAAGTCGGACTCGAGGCTGAGTCTCAAACTTGAGTCCCCACCTCTGGTAAATATTATTTAATTTCACATCATTGTACATACCCAGTACATAGCACATATTTGTTGTTTGTTGTTAGGTGTTAATCATTATTCTTCTATATTTTGTATTTTGTCAGTCTATCCCATATTTATATATTTATACATTTATTTATGTCAGCTGTATGTTTGTCTACGTGAAGCACCTTATCTCTAAAACAAATTCCTCTTACATGTAAAAACTACTTCCCAATAAAAGCCTTTCTGATTCTGTGTCCATTTATCAACATTCAACAGATTTCTGCATACGTGCTAGTTGTGTTTTTTAAGAATAACAAAATAAATCCTTTATGTTGTTGTGTCAGCCAGGTATCATGTTGTATAAGGAGCTGTCAGAATGACATCAGCTATTGGTTTTACATATTATACAATTATGGCTGCTTTTTAGAATGCTACTCATTGAGCGCAAACAAGTACACACAGCTGCAACAGTGTACACACAGCTCCACCAGTGTTGGGCAAGTTAATCAGAAATTGTAATATATTACTAGTTACTTATTACTCCTTAAAAAAGTAATATTACTTTACTTATTACTGGGTGATAAAAGTTACTATATTACTTTCCAGTGTTTCCCACAGAATGACAGCGGGGGGGGGGTTACATTACATTTATTCATTTAGCTGACGCTTTTATCCAAAGTGACTTACAATTGCTGTATAGTGGGGACAGAGTCTTGTACAACCAGGCCAGGAACACGCTGACTAAAGCTGCAAAGAGGTGCTACGCTGAAAAGCTAAATAACAGCTTTGTAGCCAATGACCCTGCCTTAGTGTGGATCGCCATCTTCAAACAGTCACCTTCCCCCTCTGACTTCTCACCTGCACTGGGAAGATCTGTGAAGAGGACGTGAGCCACCTCTTCCAGAGGCAGAAGATCAGGAAGGCTCCTGGACCTGACGGTGTCTCTCCATCCTGCCTGAAAATCTGTGCGGACCAGCTGGCCCCCATCTTCACTCAGATCTTCAACAAATCACTGGAGCTGTGTGAAGTTCCCTCCAGCTTCAAACGCTCTTCAGTCATCCCAGTCCCAAAAAAACCCTCCATCTCTGGACTAAATGACTACAGGCCCGTCGCCCTGACATCTGTAGTCATGAAGTCCTTTGAAAGACTGGTGTTGGCCCACCTTAAGGACATTAAAGGCCCCCTGTACCCCCTGCAGTTTGCCTACAGGGCTAACAGGTCAGTGGATGATGCTGTCAACTTGGGTCTGCATCACATCCTGCAACACCTCGACTCTCCTGGGACATATGCAAGGATCCTGTTCGTGGACTTCAGCTCGGCGTTCAACACCATCATCCCGGACATCCTCAGCACCAAACTCACCCAGCTCACTGTGCCAGCCTCCACTTATCAGTGGATCACAAACTTACTGACTGACAGGAGTCAGCAGGTGAGGCTGGGAAACATCACATCCAGCACCCGGACTATGCACTGGCGCCCCCCGGTAGTGTGTGCTCTCCCCACTGCTCTTCTCCCTCTACCTCAACGACTGCACCTTAGGAGACCCATCTGTCAAACTCCTGAAGTTTGCTGACGACACAACGGTCATCTGCCTCATCCGGGACGGTGATGAGTCGGCCTACAGACGGGAGGTTGATCAGCTGGCTCTCCAGTGTGGCCAGAACAACCTGGAGCTTAACACGCTCAAAACTGGGGAGATGACCGTGGACTTCAGAAGGAGCCCCCCCACTCTGCCCCCCATCACCATACTCAACAGCCCTGTGTCTGCTGTGGAATCCTTCAGGTTTCTGGGTTCCACTATATCAGGACCATATCTGAAGTGGGAGCCCAACACTGACACCATTATCACGAAGGCCCAATCAGGACATACTTCCTGCGTCAGCTCAGGAAGCTCAACCTGCCTAAGGACCTGCTGATCCAGTTCTACACAGCCATCATCCAGTCTGTTCTCTGCACCTCCATCACTGTCTGGTTTGGATTTGCCACCAAAAAGGACAGGGACAGACTACAACGGACAGTCAGGACTGCAGAAAAAATCATCGGTGCCAACCTGCCCTCCATTCAGGACTTAGACATTTCCAGAGTCAAGAAACGGGCAGGAAATATCACTGCAGATCCATCTCACCCCGGACACATCCTGTTCCAGCTCCTCCCCTCTGGTAGGTGCTACAGAGCACTGTACGCCAAAATCAACAGACACAGAAGCAGTTTCTTCCCACAAGCCATCACTCTGATGAACAGCTGATTTCTGATTCACGGTGTCAGGAAAAATTCCTGTGCAATAACCCAGTAACTCTGTCTCTAATCAGCACCTGTTTACTGGTTTCCAGTTATTATTTATTTATTCACCATTCTCTATTATATATGTCATATTGTATATACTGTATACCAATACACCTACCTCAGGTCATAAGGTCATAGTTCTTATTTATTTTTTCCAGCATCCTTTGCACTATGTTCCATCACACTGTGTACATGTGTACATGTATGTGTACCTGTATATCATATCCACCTTCAACATGTACATAATGAGAATAATAGTTTACTCTTGCATCCTTTGCACTCTGATCACTGCACTATTTGTCAATATGTCTATAATGTTTTGTTCATAGTGTGTATGTTAGTGTTGTCCCCTTCACCCCCAAACAAAATAGTCTCCCCCGACTTTTTAACTAACATCATATCCATAACAGCAGCAAGGAGTGTGGTTTTTACAAAGCATATAGCCTAGGCCTAACGTTTCTTAACGCCACCGGCTGAAATAAAAAAAATAAAGCAAGTAGATCCCGACTTTTAAACAGCTGTTTTTCTGCACATGTAGCAGTATTCAGTAGTTACAAAACGCTACGTTAACGCCACTCTCTACCGACGAGTCCGAGCATCCTTGACAGTAGCTGCCGGAGTTTCTTTCTGTAAGTTTGACGTTGCTGCTGGTTCAATAAATCAGATGTAGAAATGTTCGCTGTTGAAAGCTTTTTGCTGGTCGCACAGAGTTTACACTAGATGACAATGTTCTTTGTATCTTAGACTGTGCCATAATAATGGCAGCAGCTACTTGGAACAGCTGTGGAAAGAACGCCTCTCCCCCCTCGTTCTCCATTCTTCATTTAGTTCTTGGCTATCAGCGGACATGAACAACAAAGTCCGGTCCAGCTGAGCTGTCGCACAGTCGTGGATTTACATCAAGGATGGTACGTTCAGTAATGAGTAACGCAGCGTTACTAGCCTTAGTAACTAGTAATAATATTACCGTTTTAGAAAAGTAATTATTTACACTACTTAGTTAATGGTAAAAGTAATATTAATACAGTTACGCGTTGCTCACATGTATCTTTGTAAATTTGATCATGTCTGCCTTTTCCTCCTTAACTCACTTAACTCACTTAGAAATGAAGCACACGCCTGTTTTCTCCATTGTTGTATCAGCCACTATTCTGCTTTTAATGTGAGGTCTCCGGGTCAGATTCAGCCCTGTACGCGATCCCGAGGCTCTCTCAGACTACAGCGACAACACGGCAGCTAACGACATACAGTCCACTAACACCATACAGCAACCAGCTCACAGCAAAACACTGGCTCCACGTATGGATACAAAACAATAATAATGGTTTATGTGCTGAAGCCCACCAGACCACACAGGTTAAGATGATGTCGAGTAAGAACAAAGTGAGCATTAGTAAAGCTGGAGAAACACAGAGAAAGTCACGTTAGCTTGCCGGCTGATTGTTGCTAATGTTATGCAGTGCAAAGTTATATCGCTTTCCACATTACTTCACCAACTCCAACGCCACCCATGTTACTATCCTGTGTACCACTGTTGATTTAGCCTGCAAGAAAGGATGTAACGGCAAATGTGGAGCGATTTGTTTACTAAAGTTATAGTGATGCAGCCAGGGCAGCCAGCTAATGCTACAGTAGCTCGGACCTGCCGCTGTTTTCTTTGTAACGTTCAGTTTATGTTTAATGTAGTTTTACCAATACTCAGGTACACATCTTTCCACCTCTCAGTTGCTGTAACTAACGTGACCCACATAACATAAAACACTGCAACAAAACGGTCACAACAACACAGAGGAAGAGCCATCCACTATCAATAGTTACAGTAAAGTTACTTACTGCCGTCTAACTGTTATTAAGAGTGACACAATCTCATTATAGCGCAATATCCATTCCAGCTCACTAACCGTTTCATTATCATCCAATACATGTAGCTGTGCTGACATTGCTGAGCCTCCGGTGACAGATTCACAGATAGTGAAGATAGTTAACGTTACTGAAAAGCAGCAGGCGAGCTAACGATGTAGCACGTTGGCTAAATGCAGTAAATGTACGAGCATGGATTAGTTCAACCTGCAGTTGATAAAACTATTACTGTAACATTGCAGTGGGAGTTTACCTGAGTTTCCAGCTCTGTCTGTCTATAGCCGCTGTCACTCTTCCTTTTTACTGGAGTATTGAGCCGATAAGCGGCTGGCTGCGCTGAATGAATGGTACTGTGCCGGTGTTGATCTGCCTATGAGACTGAAACGTTCTAGTAACAGAACCTGGAGAAAAGCCACAGCCTGCATGCGGGTGTTCCTGCGTTTATTGTGGTATTTCTGTTTCGGATTATGCCACTCATGAGTTCAAGCGAGCACGCCTAGGAGCACACACCTGATTGCAATCTCAGAACCGCACCGCTAGTGGCCGCTGGAAACTCCATAATGCCCCTTTACATAGGACCTAATGAGACATTACACACAGCATGAAAAGCAATCTGTTTTTTTAGTGTTTCCTCTCTTCCCCTGCCATACACTGACTCTGATATGAAGATACACAAAGGTGCTTGTATCCAACATGGAAATTACGGGAATGCAAGAGTACTCTCACGTACCACGCACGGCTGGAAAGTGCTACACTACCCTGCAGACAAATGGGTGCACTGGTGCTGAAGTGACAGCAATTGTGTGTTTGCGTGTATGTGTCTATGTGTATGCAGTATTATTGACGTGTGTATTTTGTGAAGACATCACAAAGAACATGTACTTATCAGTTTGTGTCAGTCAAGTCAATTCTTTCTCATGGGGGTATTTTAAAAAAAGAACGTCCACATCTATGTATGTGTGAATGTGAATAAATTATGGTTTGTGACTGTGTGTATGTGTTTGTGTGTGTGGCTCTCCCTCTCAGCCGGCTGTTAGTGGAGTTGGTTGCACTGTGTAGGACAGCCCAGAAGAGGCTGGGCACTCATTGCAACAGAAGGTACGTTGGTTGTCTGGTACTGCACTGTTCATCAGCAGCAGCAAGCTGCTACCTCCTGTTGAACCTGCGTTCGTTGGATTCTAATCACAGAGCTTGCAGAGTGAGGGGAGAAAGGACAGAGATATGTGGTTGCAGTAAAAGAGAAAAGGGTAAACAGTTATAACAGAGGAGGAAAAGAATCGAGGGAGAGAGGCAGGTGTCGTTCACGCTATTGCACAAGTAAAGATTTTGTTTTTAGATTGAAACTTTGAAGAGAGAGCGGTTATAAAAATAAAATAAAAATACATTTTGCTCCATGCCACTTGTTTATGTTCCAGGAAACTGGATTATGCCATCCCTTGGAATGCATCAATTGTACAGGCTTTGGGCTAAAGTACCAGCATTCTTTATGAAAACACACAACCCTTTGAAGTAACCTGAGTGAAAAGTTCTTATGCTAAGTTTTGAGTTCTTTTGCTTGAAAGAAACCATGGGTTCTGTGCAGGAGAGGGTGTTTTTTCCAGGAAAAAATACCTACAGCTGGTTTTAACCTTCTGTGGAATTGTCATAATTTAAGCATGTTGTACCAGCTGGAAATTCAAAATAGACATTTATTTATATGGATATTGAGATTGTGATTTTTTGCTTAAATCAAGAGAAGGCTGCAGCAACTTTGAAGTCAGGACATGTATAGTTATCTCCATGTGGGGGAGCGAAAGAGATGGTGGTTTCACAGCAAAAAGAAAGACAATATCATCCATGCCTGTATTTTGACAGATTTAATTCAATTAACAAGCAGGAGTTCTGACTGAGAGACAAGCATTGTCATCCCACGCTACATATTTGGATGTGTAGTTATGTAATACTCAGCTAAGACTGTAACAATCTACTCGATTGTGGAGGGGCAGGAATCTTGATCTCAGTCATAATGAGTTGGAAATATAATTGGAGAATAAACAAGAACAAAGTATATTAGGAGTGATAACTGACCTGGAGGAAATTGGTCATCAGCCTTTTTATAAAGGGGCATTTCACAATTAGGAAACCTCATGTGTAATAAACTGTCTGTGTAATATGACAATTAATTAAAAGATTAGAATTCCATTCACTATCACTGTCATGTGCTCTTGTGGCCTGTCATAACCCCACTGTATAAAGCAGATATGAGAACATTTACTGAAAACCAACCAGCTTTCTGCAGATACTGTACCAGATCATAACATTAGAGTCTGGATTGAAACATCAGTCCAACTGATTTATTTTGCTCTTACAGCTAAAAGAAAAGTCATCCCAAAAGCACAACCAAAAAGCTCAAATTCTCCTTCTTTTCTTTTAAATCCTTTGTTTATTGCCTTGATGTAAATTGCAGAAAAGACCTGCTGTCTTTTTACATCACTATCAGATAATCAGGTGAAAACATTCCCCTCTGGGACCTGACTGTTACAGCCCTGTCTTCTGCTGGTGGCCCATGAGTTACAATGTCCGAAAAAGGTAATTATATGTTTTTGCATAAGGGCACCTTGACAGCAGTATTGTTGACGGAGAGCATGTCTCGGGTCTAGGGATTCAAACTGGTGGCCTTATGATAGATTATTTTCTTTAGACCTTCATCATCAAATCAATTAATTATCAATTATTTGACCAGAACAGAAGTATTACTTATTGATCAAACGGGTAAGAAGTTCTTCTTCCATGTAGGCCTACATTTACTAATTTGGCAGACACTATTATGTGGAAAAAGTCACTTGAAAAAGAATGTTCTTTGTACAATTCAAACCCGGACCTCCTGAATGTGGGACGGCTACACTGCCGCTATACCACTGTGTAGCTGCGTTACGCGGGGAGTAATCCACTGTTACTAAGCGCCTCTTTCGTTGTCACTTTCCACTGTGGTTCACTTCCATTGTGGCCCACTTCCGTTATGGCCTTTTGTATTTGTGTTGTGGCTTTTTGTATTTGTGTTGTGGTTTTTGTATTCGTGTTGTGGCTTTTGTAATCATGTTGTGGCGTTTGTATTTCCATTGTGGTTTTTGAATTTGTTTTGTGGCTTTTGTGTTCGTGTTGTGGCTTTTGTAATTGTGTTGTGGCGTTTGTATTTGTGTTGTGGCTTTTTTGTTCATGTTGTGGCTTTTGTAATTGTGTTGTGGCGTTTGTATTTGTGTTGTGGCTTTTTTGTTCATGTTGTGGCTTTTGTAATTGTGTTGTGGCGTTTGTATTCGTGTTGTGGGATTTGTGTTCGTGTTGTGGCTTTTGTATTAGGCCTGAAACCTACGGGCCACCGTACACAGAAAATGACACAAACAATTTCAATGCAAATAAAAGCATATTCCTCCACAAATACTCAGAAATGAGATTCACAATTATTTAGTTTTTAAGGTTACAAAAAAGAAGAAATTTGGACATGCCTTAGTGTGCCAAAACTAATCCCTCTGAACAAATTCTGCATTTTAGACTGTGCTGCTCACTTTTTTAGGATCCAGCCAGCAATCAGTTCATTTGGCAAGCTCATAAACCCCAGATGAGGTCCGTTATTTGGATTTTCCTAACATTCCTGAGTCAGCAGGAAATGTCCCTTCCGTGACTACCTGACAGAATATCTGTGTGTGTTGGTGGGAAATCTAGTGACAGAGCCATGTGGATTCCAATGACATTATTTTGCTCTGAACCTTGATTTGTCCCTGCATTTTGCTGAGTTTGCAGTGTTTCATACACGTGCATTTTATATGGTTCAAAGAGCTGCCCAAACACCCATATATTTATACTGTTGGCATTTTCAGCTCCCTTTGAGATGTCAGGGATGCAATGCGTTGCTCAAAGACCCTCTCATCCATGTTACCCACACAGATTTAGCAAGATTACCCCAGACAAAAAAAGACTCAAATTGCCTTCCTCACAGTGAAAACCTAGCTTCTATGGTTTAAACTTCAGTTGTAGGTTTACAGTCCAGCAGAAGGCACTCAAAGAGAAGATTTGGAAAGCTGCTACAGCATGTGGTGCACTGTGCTTTTGAGAGTGGTCACAAGTGCTATATGCAAATGCATCTTACTAGAAATCCAATTCTGTTTGTTCCACAGTGTCATGTAAAAGTGTAGAGTGTATATATTTTAAATGGGTGCATACACAGATTTTTAAGGGATGTGATTTCATACTCAAAGTCTCCATGCATGTTGCTCAGAAAACAACAAGCACCATTGTTTGGAAAAAATCTTCATCCTGACTCCATGGCTGCCACTGGTGCATTTTGCTATGCTAGTCTTTCCAAAAATTAAAAAGGTATATCTTTTCTTACACATATACAACTTGCATTTAAGTCTGCTATCCTATTTTTCCGGTTTTCAGAAGTACTTAGACTCACACTTTCAGGAATTTTTATAAATTTAAATGGTGCCAGGTGAGGTCAAATACCAAAGTGACATAAAGAATAAACATGTTTCATGTGGGTGTATGTCTACTTATCCTTGAGTGAGAACTAGGAGTCTTGTCAGCATTATTTTAAAGAACAGCACAGTTGAGATAAAAGAATGCAAGTATAGTGAAAGAATAAAAAAGGCTTTATGAATCTGGTCATCAGCACAGGCGGTGGAGAGAATAATTTGTAGTTATGACACATTCTCTCCCATCATCGTCACCAAAGTTTGGCTTGAAAATGTCAAGAGTAGCCTTGTCCAATTAAAGAGCAGTCTTCTGCGTTCTCTGTTAATTCTCATTTTAGGCATTGGCTCTCTGAATAGGCTGACAAATTACATTTTGTCCTCTCTGATTCATTCTCTTCCACTTTTCTTTAGCTGCTCTCTCTCACTCTCACAGTCTCCAACACTCCCTCCCCATCTCTGCCCTTCTCTCCTTGTCTCTCATTATTTCAAATGAAATGAGGAATGTGCATTGAATATTTGAATAAATTACAGGGCTTATTTAAAAACATTTCTTAACCTGATTAGCCAGATCATTAGAGGATCCAGAGGGGTTTTGCGCTGCATGGCCTGATCCGAGCAAGTCTGCGACCACTCTTTGAAGGTCAGCATACAGAAAAGGAAGCACTAGCATCATCAACTCATGTTCAATAAATTACACTTTTTTATTTCCAATTTCCTTTCTATCTCGCCTGCCATTAAGGCTAGCTGTGTCACACTAAGGCTGTGTTCGAAACAGAAGGCAGTTGCCTTGCTGCCTCGATACCGTAATAGACAGCTGCCTCAGAAGACATCACTTTCAAGTGAAGGCAGCTCTGTTTACATTAATTTCGAACAGCCTTCTAGGGCAGCACTTACGGCAACATGTTACATCAGCACGCCATCTTGCGTCTCTTCTGGCTGCAGCCGCGCTGCTTTATGGGTAATAGTCAGCATCAAGTCACCATCAATGCTGCCTTCAAAACTGGCCGTTACTGGGGTAGCTTGAAGGCATCTCAGGAGACAGGAAGAGATCTTTCGAGCTGTGTCGAACAGGACTCAATGCCTCGCTGTCCTGTTAGACACCTTCTGAGACAGCAGTTTAGCCCGTTCAGCCTAAGAGATGCAAAGAACATTGTCTTCTGTTGTAAACTTTGTGCGACCAGTAAAAAGCTTTCAACCGCAAACAATTTTGTATTGAAGCATTTGCTTAAACTCCGCCAGCTAATGTTACTGCCAGTGAATCATCCACTCGGCAGGAGAGAGTGGTGTTCATCAACGTTTTGTGTTTTGTAAAAGCGCTGAATACTCTTATAAATGCATGTGCAAAACAGTAACGTTAGTTCTAAAGTCGAGACACTTTCTTGATTTTTTTAAATCTCAGACTGTGGAGTTAAAAAGACATTTTATGCTTCGTTAAAATCATACTCATTGCTGCTCTTATGAATACGCGAATAGTTCAATGTCGAGAGGGATTTGCTTTGTTTTTTATTATTTTTAAATATCCTATATGATACAGCATCGCCTGGTCAGAGAGGCTGCAGTGTTTTCAGTTGGGCTGGTTGTTGACTCCTCAGGTTAATTATTGTTCCAGTAAAGTGGATTCATATCTAAAATGCGCTGCTGAACAGGTTTCCCGTACCGTGGTTGAAAATAATTGTAACGTAACAGGTAACGTGACTATTTACTTTTAATACCCAGTAATAAGTAAAGTAATATTGTTACTTTTTAAATGAGTAATAAGTAAAAAGTAACTCATTACAATTTCTGAGTAATTTGCCCAACACTGCTGCTAGATATGCTGTATAAACAGATACGCCGCAAAGACAGAGTGCTGCTTTCTGCCCCCTAGTTCCATGCAAATCTTGGTGTTGCACAGAAACCCATGTATGGAATACTGTATCTCTTTCTGTACACTTACTTAAATTACTGTCAATTTTACAATGTTTTACTCATAGTCCTTCACTGACTGTTTCAGTCTTTCTTCAGTTGGCTATTTTTATATTATTGCTATGCAACAGGTAAATTTAGATGTCCGTTGCAAGTTTGACTAAAGGCTTTAACACCTTGTAGACACTTTTCAATGAATATTTATACTTTGTAGCTTGCCTGTGCATGTACTGTGCAACACAGAAGGTTGTTTTGCATCGAAGAATATGAATAATGTCAGAAGTGAAATGTGACCTCTTGTACAAAGATCATATATCAAGTTCACCTGCTACCAGTCAAGGTGACATAACATATGTTTTGTTATGAATGTTTTTTTTTCATACAGGGCTACACAATGCAGTACAGGGAGCAGACATTTTGTCTAACATGGTTATAATAGGAAACAAACAGTTTTCTTCTTTCATTGTGACTGTAATTTTCTTAGTCATGAGCTTTTCTTATTCTTCAGCTTGGTACTGTCTGTTATTTCCTCATCCCTTATAAAAATCTGACAAAAAAACGTTGTGCCTCTATTATACATATACAATAGAGATGTTTACTACATTTGTGCCATGGATTTGCAGTCCAAAATGACCATTTTTGCATGATTACAGAAAGGGTGCATTTCACATCCATCAAAATCTGGCTTGTGTTGCTATCTTGCTTCCAATAAAATTACTAACTCTATTAGCTTTAGCCTTCAAAGTGTGAATAAGCTTCCCGGCTCATCTGGAATTCTTCACAAAGCAGCTACCAGTGTATGATCCTCCTCAGTTGGTGTAAAACATCACGTATAGCCCATTTGTATGCAGTGATGTGTTTGGCTGTTGTACATACACTGCCATTTTTGCTAATTTTTCCTCTCTCACCCCACAGTTATCTTCTTCAAACAGATGAACTTCCAGTGCTGGGTTAGCTAAGGAAGATTACAATATACCTCCATTAGATAAGAGAATACTAGTAATTCCAAAAATGGATATGTCACTGCAACAAAAAAAGTAGATAAAAAACTGTGAATATATAGTCATTAGGGAAATGGAACTAAATAACTAAAACAGAAAAACTGATTGAGGTAGACAGCTCATCATTTACTTTAAAACTTCTAGATCTCCATAAATGATTTAAAGTTTATAGATCTAATAATTTACAAGGGCTACCACTCACCATATTGCACACAGCGCAAGTCAAAATTGGCTACTTTGCATATCACACAGACACACAGTACATGCATGAGTGTGTTCGCTAGAGGGGTCAGAGTGCAATAGAATGAAATAATACAGCACGCCGCTTTTCCTCTCACTCTCTGAGTCTCCCTCTGCTAGTCATTCCAAAAAATAGATTGTTACAGCACAGTTGGAGTAATACACCTCCAACACAAATTAAACTAGTAATCTGTGTGACCCTTGGTTTGATTGTTCAAAGATCCTTGGTGCTCAATTGCTTTCACAGAGATCACCAGTCAACCAAATGCACATAGCCATAGTGTAAATCAGCGCTTCTTCGATTTACTGTAATAAAACAAACAAACAAACAAAAAACATTTTGTGGCAATTGTCAAAGAACCATGTCCTGTTGACCAGAAGGTCTACAGAAAGGCCCAGTTGCAGACTAATACTGCAATGCTTAGAACCATTTATTTTAAGGCATAATATGCAGAGAACAGTTCTGCCTTTCACATAATTTCCCAACAAATACATGCATTGCTAATGATACAGTCAACAAAAATGTCCAAAGAAAGAGTACATCTAATAAGTGAGTTTGAATCCCAAATGAACAACACCAGATAGATAACAATAGCTCTTCTTATTCCAAATCAACAGAACCAAACTAAGGGTGTGAAAACGAACTGAGGAAAGAAAGAGAATACATAAACTAAAGGAGAAAAGAAAGTTAGAAGAAAAAATAGAAATTTATTAGCAATTTAGTGTAAAAATGTGCGACAAATTCATGTACTTTAAGTTGGCAGGGAACCATGTGACTCATATTTTAAGTTAGCATATGAAGGAAAATGGAAATACAGGTACAAATTGTGCAGTTTGGATGTGGAGGCAGATAACTGTTTTCACATTGCCCTGTTGGATTATTCTCCTGGGTGCTAATGTGTGCTATGGCTCAGGTAAGCAAAATAAATACACTCTACTTCCTACAAACTGCCACATACTCTTTACAGTATTTATAATATAATTTAGAAAAATACAAACAAATTATATAATGAATTTCAAACAACTTCAAATCCCAGTAAATGCCAATCTGATTTATTTCATGTTTAGTTTATTTTTTCAATATTGCATTTTCTAAGTAAAGTAAAACATTCAACTGTCACTGTCTATGTCAAAAGAGTTACAAAATGAATGCATGCATAAAGAGATTCAGAAGTGAAGCGCTATTCTAGAGAGCACTTGCAGATTGGGTCCTTGAATGATCACATCTTATGACACAGGGATATTATCCACATTCAAATCCCTAGCATCTCCATGCATGCACCTTTAGGCAAATTCACACCAAGAATAACTATGTAGCTAGTACTCTATCCTTTCACAAGAGCGCTGTGGTGAGGATCACTAGAAAAGAGAACAGAGTATGACAAAAATACAGAAAGTGTCATCAAAATCCAAGGATTTGTGGCTATAAGGAGATGGACGTTGACATTTGATAGCGGTTCCTTCAGTTTATAAAGGATGATGCAAAGTGCAGACTGGACTGACCATAGAGCAGACTGACCTGATCTGACTTAATTTTCAGCTTTTATTTTTTACGTGTTCTTATTGTAATAGTGCAGTGGCGCCAATTACAGTATGTTTAGCTAAAGTAACAATGACTGGAATTGTTTTTATTTTATTTTTTCCTTTTTCTTTACCTCCAACTAAATACTCTGAACAGTCCTGCTACTGATGGAGTTCAGCACAGGGTTATAGCACAGGGCATTTTGCTTACGTCCAGTAAGGATTATCCAGGTTTATGTTCATGGGATAGAGTGGTATTGGAGGGATATTTTAGTGAGACAGATAACACTGTCACTCAGACTTAAAAAGCTGTTGCTTTTCCCAGGCAAAATCATGCAACTGCTGTCTATTCATACACCTGGGTGTGAAGCATGGATGGAGAGACACACATTCCTTAATGCATGTTTTCTTTTATAAATTCTAACAATATGTGAAAAGTGGCATGTTTTTGTACAAACATACAATTTAACACATCTAGTTACTGGTGTGAAAGTAATTAGACAGTGTGAAACCGAAGGATCCAAAATCAAAATAACAAACTATTGTATTCTACAATGGTTCAGGCTAAAATAAACAAAAGGGAGGTGTGAATGCACCTTTTTACACTGGGGACGATGCAAAAACAAAAAACAAAACTTCTGAATATTAATTGATGATTTTTCGTATTGCACTAAGTCTGACATGAATATTTGTGTTACGTGCATTTCACCAAAATTAAAGCTTTGCACCATCACACAATCATCCATTCATCCATTCATCATTGTCATCACCTCTTTCAGTCAACAAGTACCAATTTATCTTTAAACTCAGGAACTTAAGATAGAGCTGTAAAACCTGATGAATATTTATACTGCTTTTCTACCATCGATCTTCACCAACTAATTTCAATGATTTCTTCATCTAAGCCATCAACCTGTATCTTGGACCCCATTCTAGGCTGTTGAACCTCTTGGAAACAGACTCCTAATGAACCTATTTATTTTTAATAATTTCATCCTCGCCTGGTATAAAATCAAAATTTTAATAGCAATAACATCATCAAAACCATCAGCCAACTCATTATAATGCAACAGAATATCTTCAAATACACCTGGAATACAACTGTAACTGTAAATTTGATGAAAAGAAACTAATATGCTTAAACTTTTTTTTTTTTAATTAGGCGAATGTCCATGTTTTGGCCATATTTACTGTTTAAATGTTCACTTTTATTGGGAGTTTTCTTAAACACTATTTCTGTCCATACAACCACATTCCAAATAACATAAAGCTTCCAAAACATTGAAAAATTGATAAAAACAGTGAATATTGATCAACATTTCTATGACCAAAAGCACTTGGTGCTTTACAATCTCATAACTTGAGAACAGAACAATCATCTTCATATTCAGCAGACGAATCGTTTGATATATTGGATGTCTGTGTAGCTCCTACGGGTTGGAACACTTCTTCTCTCCTTAATTTTGCTGAGAGAAACGAAACCTAACAGCTCAGGGAGTGCATAATACCAAGATGGCGGTTGTAACTGTATATCTATATTGTCTATCAAGATTCTCAGTCATCCAGGTCATAGTTATCCAACGAAGGTTAAAATCAAGGGCAACTGGACTTGGTTGAAGATACTGGAAGACGTTTCGTCCCTCATCCAAAGGACTTCTTCAGTTCTGACTGACTGGCAGGGAAACTCAGCTATTTAACCTCAGTGGGGTCGTTATCCCGGGTCATCGATACCGCTGGTTCGTTAGTGTTCCTTGTTGCTGTGACGACGTTACAGTCGTTAAGACTACCTGTGGCCAAGACTGAACGACCATCGTTGGTATCTTCACCTGAGGTCAATAGGTTACGTTTGTTGAGTTTCCTGGGAAGTGATGAAAGGACAGCATTGTAAGTGGGGGATAAGTGGTGGCGTAGACCCCCTCCCCTGTTCAATGACGGCTTCTCAACCCTGGTGTAGATGGCTTCCTTGACACCTCTTTCAAACCATCCATCTTCTCTGTCTAAAATGTGCACCTGGTGGTCCTCAAACGAGTGTCCTCTGTCCTTCAGTCTTCCAGTATCTTCAACCAAGTCCAGTTGCCCTTGATTTTAACCTTCGTTGGATATATGTATATTGGTGCTTTTGTTGTTATTATTATCCAGCCAATAGGTCTATGAGTTTAGTGATTTGAGTAATATGAGTTAGACAGCTAATCAGTGCTTGAGCTGAGCTAAGTGCAATAACTTCAGTTCAATTCAATTTTATTTATATCACAACAACAGTTATCTCACAGCGCTTTTCATAAAAGAGCAGGTCTAGACCATACTCTGTGATGTTATTTACAGAAGCCCAACAATTCCCACCAAGAGCAAGCACTAGGCGACAGAGGCAAGGAAAAACTTCCCTTTAAGAGGCAGAAACCTCGAGCAGAACCATGGCTCAGGGTGGGTGGCCATCTGCCTCGACCGGTTGGGGGTGAAGGAGAGAGAGAGAGAGAGAGAGAGAGAGAGAGAGAGGAACAGAGCGAAAGAGAGAGAGAGAGGAACAGAGAGAAAGAGAGAGAGGGATGGAAGGAGAGAGAGGGGAGGGAGCAGCCTACACAATATACACACACAGAGGTACAGACAGTAAATGTGATGTTGCTATAGACTAAATGAAAAATGGTACAGATATTATAGTAGTGTTGATGATAATAATCGTAATATTAATGATTATAATAACAATAATAAATATAGCCGCATGCGGCGATTCGCGGGTTCATACCTATTTTCCCAATATCGCCATCAAAATTATTTCACACATACGGTTCAACATTGTTATAAAACACATCCTGCAAGTTTTGTAACAACTGGACAACCATTTTCTGATCTATAGCTTGATTTGTATCATTCCACATCCAGTTATGATGCATTTATAGTGCCCCCTAGTGGATTTGAATGAGACTTTCAGGGTATGTGTGAGGTGCTGATGTAGACATATCCTGCAAGTTTTGTGTTGATTGGACAAACAATATGTATTTTGTAGCCTGTTTTGCATTTTATCCCCCTGCAGTTTGTTTGTTGCATGTATAACGCCCTCGGGTGTTCGATTTGAATGAAACTTTCAGGGCATGTTTCAGTTATTTATGAGGACATATCCTGAGAGATTTGTAATGATTGGTCATTTATAGTGTAATTTACCATTGACGGCAATGTTGCCCTGCACGATTGCTCTAAAAGTTGCTCTGTGTATCATCAGCTTAGATCATCATTTGCTCTAACATCTTAGTTAGAGCAACCATGCAGGGCAACGTTGCTGTCAATGGTAATGAGTAAAGATTACTACCATAATCCCCTTCCCCCACCACTCCGCCACCCGCACTGCCGCTATCCGTTGATTAGTGACTTGCCACTAGCAAGATTGCCCAGAAACATTGCTCAAAAAGTTGCCCCGTGTATCATCAGCTTTAGAGAGAAATGGAAGGTTAGATATAGCTCTATAGTTGGCTAAAACATCTGGATCAAGTTTGGGATTTTTCAGAAGAGGTTTAATTACAGCTGTGGTACATAGCCTGTTGATAAAGATAGATTGATCATATCTAGTATAGAAGTGCTGACTAAGGGTAAAACTTCTTTAAGCAGCCTAGTCGGGATGGGGTCTAAGAGGCAGGTTGATGGTTTAGATGAAGAAATTATTGAAGTTAGTTGGTAAAGACTGAGGGAAGCAAAGCAGTCTAAACATATATCTGGCTTTACAGCTGTTTCTAAGGTTCCTGAGTTTAGAGATAAGTCGGTGCCAGTTAAGGTCAGGTCTTGGTGAATTTTTTTTCTAATAGTTAGAATTTTATCATTAAAGAAGCTCATGAAGTCGTAACTACTGAGAGCTATGGGAATACTTGGCTCAATAGAGCTGTGACTCTCTGTCAGCCTGGCTACAGTGCTGAAAAGAAACCTGGGGTTGTTCCTATTTTCCTCTGTTAATGACGAGTAGTACGCTGCTCTGGCATTACGGAGGGCCTTCCTATAAGTTTTAAGACTATCTTGCCAAATTAAACGAGAATTTTCCAGTTTGGTAGAATGCCAATTCCTCTCAAGCTTCCGCGATATTTGCTTTAATTTGCGAGTTTCAGTATTATACCATGGATCTAACCATCTTTGTTTTATTAATATTCTTTTTTAGAGGGGCTACAGAGTCGAGTGTCATTCGCAGCGAGCCTGCTGCACTATCAACAAGATGATCGATTTGGGGGGGACTGAAATTAGCATAGGAGTCCTCCGTTACTTTGTGACTTGATAATGAATTTAGAGCTGATGGAATCGCATCCTTAAATTTAGCTACAGCACTATCAGACAGACGTCTTGTATA
>NC_060154.1:12157618-12164137 GCF_021292245.1 Micropterus dolomieu
AAATCCCCTACAATAATAACTTTGTCCGTTTTAAGGACTAAAGTTGACAAAAACTCTGCAAATTCAGATAAGAATTCAGAGTACGGACCAGGTGCTTGGTACACTATAACAAAAAGAATTGGTTGCAGTGATTTCCAACTTGGGTGTGAAAGACTAAGACCAAGGCTTTCAAATGAGTTATAATTTAGTTTAGGTTTAGAGCTGATTAGTAGGCTAGAGTCGAAGATAGCTGCAACTCCTGTGCCTCGAGGAATGTGAGTATTAATATGACTGGGAGGGGTGGATTAATTTAGGCTAACATATTCTCCATCACCCAGCCAGGTTTCAGTAAGACAAAATAAATCAATATCATAATCTGATATTAGTTCATTTACTAGTACACCTTTAGAAGAGAGAGATCTGATGTTTAAGAGTCCACATTTAATTTTCCTATTCGTTTGCACTATTGCTCTTGTGGTTTTAATTTTTATGAGGTTTTTATGTACAGCTCCTCTTCTGTTTACCTTTGATTTAAATAATTTCAATGGTCGGGGGGCAGACTATAGAGATAGGACTATAGGATTTTCACTAAGTAACTCCTGAAATGGAGGAGCAGAGAAGTGTGTTAGACTGCGACTCTGCCTCCTGGTCTCATGTAGCCATGTCCAGTGTTTACAGAGCAATTTATGTCGTGATATAAGTTCATTTAGATGCTTGGTGTTTAATGCGTGTTTGGTATGGATTACAATGGTTGGTTTGACGTTCTGGCTGAGCCTCCTATCTTCACGGAGGTGCGTGGCATGCATAGGGTGACAAAATATTTGGATCAGACACGGATTGCATTTTGCGTGAAAATGGATCGTCCTACCCGGTTAAAGAAGCTTTACTGTCAGTTAGCACTTCTTTACTATGATATGATATATGATCAATTTGTCTTTACTAACAGGATATGTACTATGGTCCTGTCAAGTAGCTGTAGTGTCTTAGCCAACTAAAGCCCTACATCTAACCTCCCCTCTCTCTCTAAGGTCCTTGAGATGGTTGTTGCAAATCAGTTATGTGACATTGTGATCATCACATCATATTATAGACACTTGAACACTTCATCTAATTGGTATTAAAGGAAGTGCTCTAAGCTGGTTTAAGTCCAATTTATCAGATCAATCTCAGTTTGTACATGTTAACAATGAATCTTCCATGGACGCTAAAGTTAGTCACGGAGTTCCACAAGGATCTGCACTTGGACCAATCCTGTTCACCTTTGGTATGCTTCCTTTAGGTAATATTATTAAGAAACATTCCATAAAGTTTCATAGTTATGCACAAGATGCCCAATTATCTCAATTAAGCCAGACACTGAAGTTATTGTACTTGGACCCAAATACCTCCAAGCCACTGTAAGGATATGAGTTTTCTTTGATCAGGAAATGTCTTTTATCGCCCACATAAAACAAACTTCAAGGACCACCTTTTTCCACCTATGTAACATTGCAAAAACCAGGCACATCCTCTCTCAAAATGACGCAGAAAACTAGTCCACATTACTTCTAGGCTGGATTACTGCAATTCCTTATTATCAGGCTGCCTGAATACACAAGTCCCTTAAGACTCTCCAGTTGATCCAGAATACTGCCTTATGTGTATGGACAAGAACTAGGAAAAAATATAATATTTTTCCTAGCTTTTCTGCTCACCTATAAAACCCTAAATGGCCAGGAACCATCTTATTTTAAAGAGCTCATAGTACCTTATTACGTGACTGATCACTGCACTCCCAGAATGCAGGGCTACTTGTGTTTCCTGGTCTCCAAAAGTATAGACGCTTTCAACGGTAACAACATAAACAAACGGTACTGCGCATGTGCATTACTCTGGCCCAAACGTAACTTCTGACAGACTTCTGCAAGCAATCCATAACAAGTAAATAACCTTAGCTGCCAGTCGAAGAAAAGAATCGTTACTTGGCCAAACTGAAATGTGATAAGGTCACACTAGCTAGCTAACTACTAACTAGTTTTTCTTCCGACCTGTCTGATTTACCGCAGTGTTTCCCACAGATTGACAGCGTAACTGTGGCGAGCGCGGTGGGGGTCTCTGACTTGTGCAGCGATGTTCATGATACTAACCATTCAATACACAGACTGGTCCGCTGTCAATGTGTTTGTGGGAGAGAGAGAGAGGGAGCAAATGAGAGGAGGTGCTGAGTGAATACGTGCTGTGTGCAGCTCTGCAATAAAATACAAACTCCTCTCCTATGGAACCAGGTTCCACTCTGGGTTCAGGAGGCAGACGCCACCTCCACATTTAAGACTAGGTTTAAGACCTTCCTCTTTGAAACATCTTATAGTTAGGGCTGGCCCAGGTGATCCTTCTACTGTCCCTTAGTTATGCTGCTATAGGCCTAGACTGACGGGAGACTTCCCATGTTGCACTGAGCTCCTCTCGCCTCCTCTCTCTCTCAATCTGTAGGCATCTCTCTCAACCCAGCTGGTCAAGCAGGTTCTGCTCAAAGTTTCTACCTACTAAAAGGGAGTTTTTCCTTGCCATTGCCGTCAAGTCCTTGCTCAAGAGTACAGTCTACTCCTGCTCTGTATGAAAAGTGCAATGCAATTAACTTCTGTTACAATTTGGGGCTATATATAAATGAATTAAATCAAAATGAATTTCCTATGGGTGGTGCTAATGTCATGGAAAGAAGTGTAAATGCTAAGCATCATTGCACTGATTTTCATCATACATGCCTGGACTGAACAGAGCCTAAATGTGTTGTATGTGTTTATTATATGTGATACATGGCATTTAATACAATTAATACAAAAGTTTTTATTTTGTTGGCTGGCTTGTTTTTATTGGCTGTGAAACAAAATGGAAAGTTTTGGAGTTATGAACACCGACTAACAAAGAGTATCACATCTATATATTATTGACAGCAGTTGAATGTACACAATAGATCTCCAACAGCACTTTGGAAACACTTCAGAATGACATTGATTAACACATTTGGGCAGTTCCAAGATTCCAAGGCATTTCAATGGGCCAGTGAAAAGCTGTAGTTTCACTATGTATATATGATATGGCTCAACTGCCTGACAGTGTAATTAGTTTTATTTCTGACTTGGAAAATACATTATGAAACTGATTTTTTTAGACTCTGATGCTTTGAAATTTATTTTCTAAATCTCAAACACACTGTAAACAAGAAACATTTGACACAGAAATCTGCCAATGAAAACTGAAATGCTGAAAAGGCTCTGGGTATTTTATTCATTCAGACTATTAGAAACACAGCCACTGCACATGGATATGATCAAGAAAGGCATAAAAATACATGAGGTATGTGGACCTCTTATTTCACAGTTGTCAAAGACGATGCACTATTGTGGGAATGCTAGTAATTTAAAAAGGAGGCATTTCATTTTCATTGCTGTTGGCTGGTCAGTTAACCTAGATGCATTTCAAAGCTGAAACACATCCATAATTATTCTTCCCGCTGAGCTGTTATAATTTTAATGGGTCAGGTATGTGTGGAATACACAAACCATCTTCCGTGGCTGAGTCAGAATAAGTAAGCATGATAATTAATCAGCTGCTTTATATACTGTAAGTCTACCAGGTAACATGCTATTAAATGTTGAAGACGATCGATTAAGGCAATTACACACTAATAAGGCCTCAGATATTTATTTTTTAGAAGTATTTTCTACAAGTTTTGTAACCATTTTCTGAAATTTTCTTGCAATTTGAAAGATAATGCAAACTCAGTCAGCAAATTCCTCAGGGGCACTGTTCCAAAGGAAAAGGGGTCTGACAGAGAATGACCAGCCACCTTCAACCTCAATGCTGGGACAGCTAGAAGGACAGTGTTTGAGGGTTCCAGGCTCCTAGGGAGTCGAAAGGTCCAGGAGGTTACTGTTAGCTGTTGACAGGTTTTTAACAGGTCTTAAAATCAATTCCCAAATAGATTGATAGGAAGTGCTAGAAAGCTCTAATTGATGAAACACCACCCTGTTTAAAAGTCTGATGCAGCATGTTGCTCACACTGTAGATAGCTCCAGGAGGTCTAGTTTATACAGGGAAAAAGAGGTTATGATGGTTAAAGTGATGAAAGGTTATGGATTACTTTTTTCCAGATCAGCTAAAGAGAGGAAAGGTCTAATTTTGGTAATGCTTTAAGGTGTGGGAAATAACTGAACCTGTAAATCAAAACTAGACTCTGAGTCATGTACCACTGCCAGATTTCTAGCTGTGTGGCTGCATGCCTTACAAAGGCGAGGTTAAAAATTCTACCACCTCTGTTTCTCTTTGAAATAAAGGGGTGGAGACTGGAACATAATGGAACTGCAGCTATTTTCAGTTTGGACTTTTTAATGGTTGGAGTCTGGCTTCACACCGTAATACAAAAGTATATGCTAGATACTATCCTCATATAGTATACTAATACTAGTACATGTCAATGTGTATATATATATATATATATATGCTGGGCGGCAAGGTTGTCTGGTGGATAGCGCTGTCAGCATGGGTTCTCTCCAGGTGCTTCTGGCTTCCTCCTACCGTCCAAAGACATGTGGCCTAGGTTGATTGGTGACCCTAAATTGTCCTTAGGTGTGAGTGTGACTGGTTGTTTGTCTATGTGTCGACCGATGTCAGCTGGGATTGGCTCCAGTCACCCGCGACACTGTACACAGGATAAGCGGTTGACGATGGATAGATATATATATGCTAATATATCAAAGTAACTGGACTGTAAACAATACATGCACAGTTGGATCTTAACCATAGTGCAACTTTAGAACACTGTCAGTTAAACTTTATAAAGACAAAGCAAAGGTGGTTTGCGTTGTGCATTGCATTAACTGATGCAGTACCCATTCAAAACATGCCTGACACTCCATTTTGTTATAAACTCTGAATTGTGCTGGTGGATGATGAGGAATGAGACAAGGGCAACTGCTGCCTTGCCACACATTAAAATAAGTACTGCAACTTCACATGACCGGGTTTCTACATACACACACAGCGGACTCCATCACTGTACTCCGTTAGCATAGCTTGAAATCGATAAATTAGCATAACACAAAAGTGCTGTATGTGACAAAAAAATACATATACACACTGATATGAACATTATGATAACGTAGAACAGCATTTGTAACCTGTATACAAAATAAGATTTGCGCCTCTTTTTAGCAGTTTTTCCAAGTTTACAGTAAACACACTATTGTTGGGGATTAGGGTATACATGGCATCAACATATATATTAAATAACATATTAATGATATTTTTCATGCTGACAGGTGAGTAAATGAATATTATTAGTATTATTTCATAATTAATAATAGAATATAACCTAAAATTAAATTCACCTCAGGGAACCACTCCACACCGCACCAAATTGATTTTCTAATTACTTTATCTCATAGAATATACTCAACTATCAGTTTGGAATTCTGATTAATAAATAAAAAACTATAACAAAAGTACTATTAATTGCTAGTTGGTTGTCAATAGATTCATTCTTATTCAACATCAGAGAAACCAGCATGTATACACTGCTGGTACTCAACGACTGGCTGACGAGCTGAATGGATTTTACAGTAGATTTGAAAAGCCCACAGTCCCACTCCAATACCATCTTCAAACAATCACCTTCCCCCACTGCCACGCCATCACCCCCCCTCTCTGACCCCTCACCTGCACTCATGATCTGTGAAGAGGATGTGAGCCAGCTCTTCTAGAGGAGAAATAAGGAAGGCTCCAGGCCCAGACGGTGTGTCTCCATCCTGCCTGAAAATCTGTGCAGACCAGCTGGCCCCTGTCTTCACACAGATCTTCAACAGATCACTGGAGCTGTGTGAAGTTCCCTCCTGCTTCAAACACTTCACAATCATCCTGGTTCCCAAAAAACCCTCCATCTCTATATTAAATGACTACAGGCCTGTCACCCTGACATCTGTAGTCATGAAGTCCTTTGAAAGTCCGGCGTTTGCCCACCTGAAGGACATTACAGGCCCCTTGCTGGACCCCCTGCAGTTTGCCTACAGGGCTAACAGGTCAGTGGATGATGCAGTCAACTTGGGACTGCATTACATCCTGTAGCACCTCGATATCCCAGGGATATATGCAAGGATCCTGTTCGTTCAGCTCGGCATTCAACATCATCATTCCTCAGCACCAAACTCACCCAGCCTCCACCTGTCAGTGGATCACAAACTTCCTGACTGACTAGAGTCAGCAGGTGAGGCTGGGGAACATCACATCCAGCACCCGGACTATTAGCACTGGCGCCCCCCAGGGGTGTGTGTTCTCCCCACTGCTCTTCTCCCTCTACACCAACGACTGCACCTCTGGAGACCCCTCTGTCAAACTCCTGAAGTACGCTGATAACACGATCATTGGCCTCATCCGGGACGGTGACGAGTCGGCCTACAGATGGGAGGTTGATCACCTGGCTCAATGGTGCGTTCAGAACAACCTAGAACTTAACACGCTCAAAAATTGTGGATGACTGTGGACTTCAGGAGGAGCCCCCCTACCCCC
>NC_060154.1:12164157-12166185 GCF_021292245.1 Micropterus dolomieu
CCCCCCCCCCCCCCCCCCCCCCCCCCCCATCACCATACTCAACAGCCCTGTGTCTGCTGTGGAATCCTTCAGGGATCCATTATATCCCAGGACCTAAAGTGGGAGCCCAACACTGACTCCATCATCAAGAAGGCCCAGCAGAGGATGTACTTCCTGCACCAACTCAGGAAACTCAACCTGCCTGAGCTGCCATCATTCAGTCTGTCCTCTGCACATCCATCACTGTCTGGTTTAGCTCTGCCACCAAAAAGGACAGGAGTAGCCTGTGTGTGATTTTATTATTGTATTTTTATTGTATTGTAAGTAAGCACATCATAAGCAATGTACAATCCTGAGTCACATTCCTTGTATGTGTACACATACCTGGCAAATAAAGCTGATTCTGATTCTGAAATAGACAAATGGAGCGCGCCAGCTCTGGCAGTGTTTGAGGGTTAGAGGTGTACAAACACGCAGGAGACAGGGAAACTGAGATCCGTGTGGGTACACGAGACTCTTAGAAAGACAAGACACCGCTGGTAGTACCACCAATTTGTCTAGGAGCTTTGTCTTAAAAGTCGGTTGAAGGCTTATTTTAGGATGAGTTGGGGACCGTTTGTTGCAGTCTCCAGACAATCCAAGTAACTGTAAACTTTTGTCACCACAACTGAGGGCCTGTATCCCCATTCATTTGAATGGACAATGGAAAAAAAATACAAGGCATCCAGGGCGCATAAACAGCCCAAAAAATGCTCACTGCCAATAGAAAACGATTCAAAAAAGGTGCCTCTCACTGCAAAAAACACATTCTGTCTGATTGGGGCCTTAGATTAATATGATGCTGTGTACTCAATACAAACTCCCTACCACATAAATCATACAACATGTGAAACCCTAAATTGATCTCAATGTCCCTTTGATGCATAATTACAAAATGACAAGTACAAGAGAAACCAAAGATACTCTATGTTTATCCCCTTAAAACAGTGTAAGGGTCACTGAGACCTTTTGCCAACTGGCTTGCCAATTCCCTGAAGCCAAATGGCTTTTGGACCATGACTTTCATGAGTTGCTTAACCATTTTACTGAGCCTGCCCATTTGTATTCTGAACCTGCTCAGTGTCTCCTGACTGCACTTGTGTATCTTGTGTATCTGTGTCATGACCTATGTCCCTTAGACACACCTGGGTAACTGTCTCATGAACCGGATCTGCTAGTTGTGACCAAGTCTCTGTGTAACCGTATGTGTCTACTGGATATACTGTAACTGGGTGTTTGGGCACCCTGAAAGTAAATCTGACATTCAATTCAATTCAATTCAATTTTATTTATATAGCGCCAAATCACAACAACAGTTATCTCACAGCGCTTTTCATAAGAGAGCAGGTCTAGACCGTACTCTATGATGCTATTTACAGAAGCCCAACAATTCCCACCAAGAGCAAGTACTATGCGACAGAGGCAAGAAAAAACTTCCTTTTAAGAGGCAGAAACCTTGAGCAGAACCATGGCTCAGGGTGGGCGGCCATCTGCCTCGACCGGTTGGGGTGAAGGAGAGAGAGGGAGAGAGAGAGAGAGAGAGAGAGAGAGGGGGAGAGAGAGAGAGATAGAGAGAGAGGGAGAGGGCAGGAGAGGAACAGAGAGAAAAAGAGAGGGATGGAAGGAGAGAGAGGGGAGGGAGGCAGCCTACACAATATACACACACAGAGGTACAGACAGTAAAGGTGATGTTGCTACAGACTAAACGAAAAATGGTATAGATATTTATAGTAGTGTTAATGATAACAATCGTAATGTTAATGATTATAATAACAATAATAATAATAGGACTAGCAACAATAGTCGTTGCAGCAGAGGGTGCCGAGCAGGAACACGGGGGCAGCAGGTGACCAGCCACAGATCCAGACTCCACAGCTCCAGAAAACCTGCAGGAAGTGATAGGAGGAGAGAAACGAGAAAGCACAAGACTACCCGAAAGGGGAGAAGTTGTGTTAGTAACATGCAATAATGGGATGAGGTTGCATACAGAGGGAGAGAAAGTAGAGGAGA
>NC_060154.1:12166285-12179829 GCF_021292245.1 Micropterus dolomieu
TTCTATTCTGGATTTTACTGGAAGCCAATGCAGAGAAGCTAAGACAGGAGAAATGTGATCTCTTTTCCTGGTTCCTGTCAGAACACGAGCTGCAGCATTCTGGATCAGCTGAAGAGTCTTAATGGACTTTTTCGAGCAGCCTGATAATAAGGAATTGCAGTAATCCAGCCTAGAAGTAACATATGCATGGATTAGTTTTTCTGCATCATTTTTAGACAGGATGTTCCTGATTTTCGCAATATTACGTAGGTGAAAAAAGGCGGTCCTTGAAATTTGCTTAATGTGAGACTTAAACGACATGTCCTGATCAAAGATAACTCCAAGATTCCTCACAGTGGTGCTGGAGGCCAGGGCGATCCATCAAACTATATCTTTAGATAATGCGTCACGGAGGTGCTTAGGCCCCAGAACAATAACTTCAGTTTTATCTGAGTTTAACATTAGAAAATTACAGGTCATCCAGGAATGAAGGCACATTTGAAGTTTAGCTAACTGATGAGTTTCATCTGGTTTGATCGATAGATCTAACTGAGTATCATTTGCATAACAATGAAAGCTTATGGAATATTTCCTGATAATATTGCCTAAAGGAAGCATATATAAAGTGAAGAGGATTGGTCCGAGGACAGATCCTTGTGGAACTCCATGACTAACTTTGGCGTGCATGGAGGACTCATCGTTAACATGTACAAACTGAAATCGATCTGATAAATACGACTTAAACCAGCTTAGAGCGGTTCCTTTAATGCCAATGAAATGTTCCAGTCTCTGCAATAGGATCTGATGGTCAATGGTATCAAATGTAGCACTAAGATCTAATAAAACCAGTACAGAGACAAGTCCTTTGTCTGATGCAATAAGGAGGTCGTTAGTAATTTTCACCAGTGCTGTCTCTGTGCTATGATGAGCTCACCGCCGACGTGAATAACAATCTTACTGTATTTACGTTTATCCTTAGCCAGCAGTTTCAAATAAGACTCAATGTCGCCCCCTCTGGCCCCAGGGATGCACTTAACTATGGCCGCTGGCTTCGCTAACTTCACGTTTCACAAAATGGAGCTGCCAATGATCAGAGTTGGTTTCTCAGCAGGTGTGTCGCTGAATGGGGAAAATCTGTTAGAAACGTGAACAGGTTGATGGTGCCCCTTGGACTTTGAATGCTTACGACTATTCCTCCTTCGGACAGTCACCCAGCCCCCCCTTCCTGGCTGCACAGGGGATGCAGGAGGACGGCTACCAGAGGCTAACTCAGGCCGTTCCGCACCGACTACCGGGGACTGGCTAGCTACAGTAGCTAAAGACTGATCTACCAAGGTGCGGAGCCGGACTTCTAAATCACAGAGCCTCGCCTCCATGTCTACAAATAAACTACACTTATTACACGTACCATTACAGCTATAAGAGGCAAAGGAGTAACTGAACATCTGACACACCGAGCAGGAGAAAGTAGGAGAGAGAGAGGTAGAAGGAGAAACCATCGCTAGCTGCTAAGCTAAAGTCGCTAACGGCTAAGCTAAAGTATTGTAGCGTCAGCTACCAAAACTTTAGAACAACTATGAGATTGAACAGCAGTCACTAAAAGATGGAAAGAACTGTGAGTGCTTAGGCAAAATTACTATAAGAATAAGTGTTTATCGGACAGTTGGCTGCTGTAATCTAACAAATGTAACTGTTATTTAGCGAGAGCAGCACAACACGGTAACAACACACAAGCACCGGAAACGGAAATGAATCGACACGCTTACCGCAGTACATCAGCAACCTCCGTCCCTCTGGAAACTGGAAACTGGTGATCTTGAGTGGTAAGTCTGAGTCAGGTTCTGCAACTAAAGTGTCCAGGTCACTGCCTTTCTTTTAGTGGCTCTGGTCACTTGGAGAAAACTGGATTTGACCATCTACAGACTGTTCCTCATAGTCTTAAGTCTGGAACACCCTGACTTGATTGATTCTACTCAGACAGCCCTTCACTCAGAATCTCCTGACTCTGGGTGTCCTTTGATTCACTCACTGTACATGCATTGGTTCCATCCCCGTTTCCTCCTCCAGGTGGTCAGTTGCACACAACCCTTCCTCTATGCCACACATTTCTGCTCCACTTGTCACCATAAGCAGAAAGCTGATGTCCAAGACTAGGTTACACTGCACTATCCTTGAGACACATTTCCTTGTCCTCCAGCTTGTATGTGGGAGTCTGCAGGTTTTTGTATTTGACCACTGCAGTCCATTTGTCAGCTAGTTACCTGACCTTTGTTTTCATTGAGTACTCTGTCAATGTCAACTCATGTTCAGGCAAGTGCCTTTTACTTTTCTGTTGTAGCCCTTTGCTTGTTTGTCATGTTTTTTGACAGCACCTTTTCGGGCAATTCTGTATTCTTCATAAAGATGTGACAGGAGTTTTTTCACATAGCTTTTGTATTCAACAACCACTGGGTATTGCAGTAGAATGTCACATCCGCAGGGAGCCTTCAACCAAACATAAGCTGGAATGTTGCATATACTGTGGTTTCATGCACTGTCAGAGTTTGTATCTGTTGAGGCCACTTGTGTTTCTTTTTGAGTGGAAGAGACCGAAGTATGCTACCAAGTGTTTAACTGAATCTTTCAGTTCCTCCATTTCCCATGGGATGGTATGCTGTAGTGTGTGAGTGATTTGCAGATTTCAACAAGTCTGAGCAGTTCTGCTATAAGCTCACTTTCAAAGTTGACTCCCTGATTGGAGTGGACACATTAAGGGCCCTGGTGGCAACAGATCCTGGACGACTGAACTAACTCTACAGTCCTTGTCAAAGTTAGAGACATGAACATCCAGAAGTGCCTTAACAGCCACAGCATCACAGTGACACTAGAGAAGGTCAGACTGAGGCTTCCATGCAAATGAAATATAATGTTCATGCTGACAGGAGTGTAAAACCGTTCTTCAAAGGGACCCGCTCTCTGTGTGTTTTGCACTTTTACTTTAGCACCAGTTGGTGCTGCAGCACGTGCTTTTATATAGTGATGTTCAGTATTACCACTGTTGAGCAGCCAGCCAGCTAGTTTAAAAGGTGAGTGTTTTGTGGCAGGGAGGCATGCTGACCTTAGCCAGACTAGAGAATAGGGCCAGTTACTCTTGAAATGGTTTAGCTCAAAACATGCTAGGCATAGGCACTTCTTCCTGCAGTATGCAAGGATGGAGTTCTCCGGAGCAGGGCTGCACAATTAATCAAACATTGATCTCGATTACGATTTTGACATTCCACAATTAAATTAACATGATCAACTGCAATATTGACCTTTAAAATGTGTGCTCCAGTGATAGAAACCTTCCTTAACCACCAGTGAGCAATTTGGCTTTGCGCGGGCAATTTGGCTTTGCGCGCACACTTTGTGCAAAAGATTCCCAGAGAGTAATACACAACAGAGAGCAGACAGGTAAAACGAAAATCAAATGTCTGGAGCAGAAGGCGAAGAGCTAGTCCCTTGAAATGGATCATCATCTGTTGTTTGGAAGTATTTCAGTCAATGCTTGCAAACATAATTTTAAAATTAAAATTATGTTGACCACACGGACTGTCAATTGCCCAGTGACTGAGGGAAGCCATAGCCAGTTGGACCTTGTAAGACGACCGATTTGTCTGCATTACAACAGACAATGGATTAAATGTTGGGAAGGAAGCTTCTCTGAATAAACAAGGCTCCAATGCTTTGGTTAGAGGTTCCATCTAGCAGTAGGTGAGTAGCAGGATATATTAAAAACAAGAACAAAAAGTGTATGTAATTGTGGGGATCGAGGCAGGCCATGACAGAAAGAGTCCTGGAGCAGTAGTGGGCCATCGCTCATGTCTTGTCCATTAACCAAAAGCCCGACACCTCATCCCCACATGGCAGGACACTGACGTCCTGGAGGCCATCAACAAATCCCTCCTCCCTTACTGATGCGCTTTTCATTGAAAAATACGTTAGTGTCCTTTGTAAAACCAGTCTATCCTGAAAGTGAAGGATGATGTACCATCAAGACCACAATCCTGAGCTACATGGATGAAAACAAGAACTACCTGACATGGCCTCTGCTCTTGACCCATGGTTCAAGCTCAGATATGTTAGAAAGGACAATGTTGCACCAATCTAATCCAGACTTACTTCTGAGATAGTGAGCACTGTGTCTGCATGCATGTTAGTAGTAATTATTGTGATTACAGACAGTCAGATACAGAATTTATTATAAATGAATGAAATGTAGTAGATGAAATCAAGCACTGTAATGTGCAGTAATCTACTTTCTGGACATGGATGTTAAATAGTTCATTATCATTCAATATCATTAAATTTAAATTTGGTATTCATATTTTCTTTACCATACTCTTCAAGAAAATGGGCCCAGCTGATCCCCTGTTGCTCTCACTCTTTTCTTTAGCTATGTCTGATAACAGGGCAGAGATTGGTGTGCAACCCAGAGCAGCTTCTCTTTGAAGAACTGGAACTGCGATTTGTCATGTTCCATGAATTTTTGGGAGGCTTTGCACCAGTTTGTAAATCTGCCACCCTTAACAAAAAGGCTGGTAAGTCTGGCACTGTCATCATATTTCTCACTACTGCTGTGACACAAAAGAATCACTGTCTTTCACATAATGAAGCCACCAGGATTTTTCAAACCAGCCTAGTTTGAATGACGGGGTGAACTTTTCTGTTCCAGAACGCCTTGTTAAAAACTTGAAATTTGGCTGGAAAGGAAAATTTGATCAAGCTAGGTTAGTTCCCACCACTTCCGCTTGGGTAGATGTCGATTCTGCTGCTGCTTGTATGCTGCTGTCCGCAACACATTCCTTCTCTAAATGATGTGCTAAATATTCCTCCGGTACAACAGCCGATGGGCTAACATTATCTGCTGCTTGGCTGTCCCCTTGTGTCAAGTGTGCGGAGGCCCTTGTTGATGGAGTAGTAAAAATTTGGTTGCTAGTTGAAGTGGCAAGTGTTTTGGAATTTGGATTTTTCAGAAATTCGCTTCTACGCTGGCACATAGCTAGCTTGAATAGACTTTCCGGCAGAACTTCACCTTGCCACTGAACCTGAAACAGTGAACTAGCGCTGCTAAAAATATATAATATATATATTTAAAATGAAAAATATATATATTTATCACTGGTGTTAGGGACCAGAAGGAGTGGTGTGTAACACACACACAAAAAAAAAAAGAAACTTAGCATGAAAATACTGTAAACCAATATTGATTGTCCAATATTGGAACTTAGGGGTGGATTTGCAACCCCTTGAGGTGTGTCCTCTAGAGTCACAAATGAGTCAGGAGTGGTCTGCTGCTATTAAAACAACAAAATAGCTTAAACACTAAAATATGAACTTAGACAATAGAGGGAATAGAGCAATGGAAACACAAAACTGTTGTCTAGACTTTGAAGAGGAGATCAGTAGTGAGGCTTGCCCTCATTGGCACACACACTCTAGCTGAAGTGTTGGGCTTTGAAAGGCTCTAATTACCTAAACTGCCAACACCAGGTGATGCGCCTTTCAGCAGCCCTAACCCTAACCCTAAGGTCTTGAACAAAGAGCATCAGATTTTTCTCATCATGGAGAAGAAAACCACTATCACTAGACACAAAACAAGGCATAAGCAATTCTTTCTTTAAACAGGTGGAGATTAGGCAGTTTTTTCATCATTGTTTTTTCCTGTCAGATGCTTTGGGGCTAGTTTAACAAAAATATTAAAGCAAAAAGTAATTTAGTTTAGCATATTATACTGCGTCAGAAAGGAAGCTTTCTTTCATCACACTGATAGTGAACAACACAGGACAGAAAACTGATGCTGCATTGCTTATTAAGACCTAAATTGTACAAGATGTGGCACATCTGGCAACATTCCAATTAGTGCTGTCAAAGCAGTTGTTTTAACAACAAAACTACATTTAAATGTTCTAATTCACAAGATTTAGACAGCATGTTGACCCAAAACACTCAGGAGCCACATCTGTGGCTATGACATTTTAGCCCTACACAAAGCAATGACATTCTGTATATAGACTGAGGTAACTGTAAAAATGTAAGTATAAACTGTAATTTTTGAGACAGAGGATCACTTTAGTAGTTTAGTTGGCTTACACAGAGCAAGCAAATACTAAATGTTAATGCTGAGAAATGTGACTGATGGATCCCTCATGTTTACAGTTTAATTATTTTGTTCATCCATTGTTTATTTCAAACATTTATTCCCGTTCTCATCACAAAGAAAATTTTAGAAATTCATTGTATAATGCATGTGTTAGGTGTGTGAGTGTTGTGATAATTGGATTGAGAGCAAGTTTATTAGCCATCACAGTTCACAAGTGTTGAACATGTGTGATGGTGACAGCTGATGAGCCTGAAAGGTTTCTTCATGCCACCTTGGGCTGACATCACTATTGACATAACATAAAAGTAGAATTTCTTGACCAACAAAGTCGGTCAAGTTCTGCTAATAAATGAAAAGACAACTAGTGTATATTATCCTGCTCAAGGATATTTCATCATACTATATGGCTGTTGATGTTTCTTTTCCTGTGTGTCCTTGAACAAAACCATTACCTATAAAGGGACAGCTGGCCTTAGCAATGCCAGCATGTCATATGGGATTCTCAGAAAAATTCCCCAAGGCACATTGTGTATCATGGTATCTGAATAATCTGTTGCTCATAATTTGTATTAGTATTATCATGACAACTTAAAATATTTGCATGCCATGATATGTCTCTGCCCACATATACCCTATTTTCTGCCTTCCTGATGGAACAGCGTGCAAGGGGAGGTCTTCTGCAGCCCAGACCCACTAGGCCTGGACCCATGATGAACCAGACAGGCAGCCTGTTAGCCGCAGTGACAAAAGACTCTGTTGGGTTTGTGTTTAATGAGGCGCTACTGTGTATTCATTCAATAATAACAGCCATATGGTTGTCATTGCTGAACATGCCTCCTCACTTTGCTAGAAAGTTCGGCAGTGTCTCCAAGGAAGAACAATTAGTGTTATGATGTGCAGTGCAGTGGGGTGGGTGTGGGTTGCTTTCTTTTGTTGTTAATTAGATAGTGACGTGACTGTTTTTGACAATTTAGACTTGGGGGTTGATATTATTATTAAATATTGGTACCAATATTGGTGTGAGTGTGAGCGTGAGTGGTTGTTTGTCTATGTGTGGCCCTGCGATGGATTGGCGACCTGTCCAGGGTGTACCCGGCCTTTCGCCCGATGTCAGCTGGGATTGGCTCCAGCCCCCCGCGACCCTGTACGCAGGATAAGCGGTTGACAATGGATGGATGGATGGATGGATGGTACCAATTGGTACCTTTATCTGCCCAACATTATCACAAACATAAAACTATTATTTATTGACCAGCAAACATTAGATATTTTTCCCATTCAAGTGACATGCTGTAGCAATAAAACCTTAAATCCAATATTGTAATTGTAATAAGGCAAAACCAAAAGCTTGATATGAAGCCGGTGGTATATAACGACAATCTGAAAGATGTGTGGTGAAAGAAGGGTGGTGCTTGAATAAAAGTTGTTGTTTTTATTTTACAGGTGTGGCCCATCCATTTAAAGTTTATCCCATTACATTATTATTTAATCATAAAAAAAGAGGCGGGGTGAGTGATGATGGGCATAGTATTCACTAATATTTTGTGCATGTTTTCCCGTCCACAGTTCAATCCATTGAGACTTCATCTGAGTGAACACATAGTTTACTGACACATGCACAATGAATATGAAAAATGTTAATAGTTTGCATTTAGACCCCATCATGACATCATGGTATTTAAAGGGGATGGTGAAGTAGTATGAAGTGGGTTAGAAAAACCCCTCTGGAGTCTAGACATTAGGGATGGTGGTGGTGGTGATGGGATGGGATGAACAGAATGCTGAAGATCTGGATGTGATGAGAAGTGGACCCTGATGAGCCCGACCTGGGCCTGGATATGATGAACTGGAGGTGAATGGGGTGTAGGAGGGCACCTGACAGGAGCAGAGAGGAGAACAGATTTAAAGTTTGACAATGAGCACATGATAGGCTGATAGATTGTGGCAAAATCTGGTTGGTTTAATTAAAGACTGAATGCCCATAGTCAGCTGATTAGAGAAGCGGGAAGATAAAATCTATAAGACGGAGAAAGTTGTGAATGAATGAAGCATAAAGTTAGTCCTCCTGGTTTATCTTACGATGAGCTTCATTAGCCCCTGATCTCAGACATGCATGCGAACAATTCTTGTGAGATAGCAATACTTTTTAACTTACTTGATATATGACTGATACTCCATTGTTTCACCTTTGTAATAGGTTATAACCCCTTTCCCAATTTAATTATTAGCTAGCTGAATTAATGCTAAGCATGCAGCATTTGATTATAAACAATGACAACATTGCTTACATTTACCGCTGTCTGGTATTAACATTTAGGTTCTATAGTGATGGAATCAGTAGGCTAGACAGTTTGACTGATCAGTACAAAATTATCATTATCCTAGTGACAGAAAACCAAGATGTCACTTTAGTGTGTTTCTGTTTTATGATTGTAGGAATGACATGCTCGGACAAGTCAAGGTGCTGCTGAGAAAATGGGGAGACAGAAAGGGAAAGGCTCAGTGATATATTGTAGAAAATCCTTATCATGTCAATCCTGTAATCATACAAGAGAAACACACCCCTGCTGGTGTAGCTAGCAAACTGCTCTCACACTTACATATCTATTTTTACAGATCTCTGTGGTACAGATTGGACAAAACTCCACAAATGTGTAAAAAAAGGAAGTTACAAATGTAGCGTGACCGACATACTGACAGGAAGCAATCTGCAAATGCAAACAGTTTTGTGTGGATTGTTTTCTGTGGGTTATAAATATTAAAATCCAGTGTTTCCCCTATATTCATTCAGGAGCGGCAGTGTGCTGCTGCTGAATAATGACTGCTGCTACTAAAATTTTCCATGATTAATAAACTATACGCTACTAATGTTTTCACTCGCACACTGTGCAACTACAGTAACACTCAACGCTTGGCTAGCTTTCGCTCCTCGTTTTTCAAAGAACATCTATGTGAAAGGTGCTCTAAGAGCAGCGTAACTCAAGTAAGGATTCAGGAGGTGCGTAGCGAGTGTTTGATCAAGATTGTCCGAGTGGCAGAAAGTGACGGTGAATGCGAGCGGAGGAAAATATTCTGCCAGTAAATGTTTATCTCGGTTACAACGTGTCAGCTTCTCAAGACCAAGAAAAGTATGTTTGTTGTTTCCGAAACAGCTGGAAAAGTGCCTGTTAGCGCTAGCAAATGTCTCCCCTCCTCTCAGACTGTGCAGCTGAGCAGGAAAGCTGACAGTATCCTACATATTTGGCTCTACATAACTTCACATTAACTCAATTTACAGTTAGTTCTACCTGCAGCATTTCATTACTGCCTGCTTTGTCCAGTATTGACAACATTACAAGCTTAGACTAAACTGGTGTAGCCTACAGCTCTGTCATCCTAATAGTTAGCCTAGTTAACTATTTTTCAGTTTTCAGATTGGTTGTTAAGAAAAGAAAGGATGGTGCAGTGGAAGAGCTGAGGTTAGTAAAGCAAGTTAAGGATGCAAACTAGTCCATTTAAGCTAATGAGGAGACGTTTCTTTTGGATTTTATTGTGTAAATTAAATGCTTGGTAATTAAGGCAGGTGGTTCTCATGTTGCCTATTAATTTCTACGATATGTCTATCTACGATAGTGGATGGAAATGCACATTCATTTGCATTTCCCTTTGCAAATTTTCTGAAAATTCCGTTAAAATTTGTACTACATTTCGAGGGAATTGTGGCTAACTTTATTTTTCCTGGAATGCTGATGTTCAGATCAACATTTAGTGCAACGTACCCAAGAAAACTATCCGGTAACTACCAGTTTCAACCAGAGTGACTCACAAAACAAGAGGAATAGATGCAGAGAATGAGCCAGGTGTCTGCTCCAGAGAGAGGGTGTAGTATATTCTGCCATTACACCTCCCTTGCTCTCGTCTGTGTGTCTCAGGCCATAAAACATCTCCCTATTAGCATCCCACACGCTTAGCTGAGGAGCAGCTTCTCTCTTTATATGCAGGCTCAGGCACATGATCATTTCCATTACAATCATTTGGGTGAAAATATGCAGCAGACACAAACATGACATTAATTTTAATGTGGTGCCACAGCTCCGTTCAATTACATTCCATAAAATATTCACAAGGAATCTCACTTGGATTTAGGTAAAGGGAGTATAGCACAGCTGGAGCATCACGGGTGTGCTAAAGCAGAAGATAATATATGATGTATGCAGGTATTTTTCCTGGCAGGGAAGCTATGTGCTGCAAGTAAAGGCAGGGCTTCAACATGTTGCTCTAGTTTTCATTTAGGGGCACATCAGGTACCTTCATCCATTACATACTGTCACATCTGGGAGTATGGTGGTACTCTGGAAGCAATTTTGATATGGAAGGACAACATCTGCATCAAAGTTGACTCTACACAGAATACATTTTATCACTACGTTGAATACGTACAAGAAGAAGAGGAACAACAAGTAACATTAGTATTAGTAGTAGTAGTAGTAGTCGACTGGTTTATTAGAAATTTATTTGGACAAATGGAAACCCACAGATATTATTTAGCACAAGAGCTGACAGAGCGTGTCGGCCAGTGTAGCTTTATCTGCTCGCTTGGATAGAGAGCTGGGATCTCGTGCCACGAGATCTCGCAAGATTAAATTGTGACGTAATTTCTCGTCAGGTAAAAAACTGTCACGCAAATGACATTTTTCAGAGAGCGAATCAACTCCACCCAGCTGATTGACACCAGTGTAACCCTCTCATGCTGTGAGTCCAGACAGCTGTGCGGAGTGGTAACATAGCTGATAAAGTAATGCAACATAAACTTCTTCTTTCTATCAAACTCCATGTTGAACGTCAGAGCATTCTCTGGCGCCAGGCTGACAACACACCCCGCGGCCCACCCCATTCTCCCCGCTATGATCGAGCGAGACATCGGAGGGGCCCGGTCGCTCACCTCGTTAGCCAGGATGTCCGATCGCCGCTTCGAATTGCTCTCACGACATGACAGCCGAATGAGCAGCTTCTGCCGTGACAGTGAGGCAAAGCAGCAGTCTAACGGGACTCGCACGATGGCTCGCACGGGTGTGCTGTTACCTCACCGGCAGAGCAGGCATGTCACACAAACAGACATGCCGCACAGTTGACAGCAGCTCCGCCGAAATTTCCAAGCACACGGGAGATTAGCTGTGTCGGTAGCAACCAAGCTAACGCAAAGCTAACCTGCTATAGCCAGAAGAAGACAGCCGGGGACCGCGCTCCCCCGGCATAGTGGGTCGATTAGCAGTAAGCGGTGACAACCCCTCTCCACAACGACCAGTGGCTGTAGAAACGGGGATGCCCCACCTTGCGGCTTATTCACACGGTAGCCATTTTGTGGCCGGTGATGAGCTGAGAATAATAATAATAATAATAATAATCTTTATTTGTAGAGCACTTTTCAAAAATAAGTTACAAAGTGCTTTAACACGTGTAAAGACAATAATACCCAAGAGACAATAATACAAAAACAATGCAAGATAAAAGCATGAAAACATTGAAAAGACTAAAATACACTTTTAAGATAAATATAAAATTAGTAAAATACAATAAAATAAAAGTGATAAAATAAAGTCAAATAAGATCGGGAAAGGCTCTCCTATAAAAGTATATTTTAAGAAGGGACTTAAAAGAGTTCACTGACTCAGCTGACCTGATTTCCTCGGGCAGGCTGTTCCAGAGCCTCGGGGCCCAGACAGCAAACGCTCTGTCCCCTTTAGTTTTCAGTCGAGACTCTGGAACAGATAGCAGACCTCTGCCCGAGGATCTCAAGGTACGTGCTGGTGTGTAGGGGACTAAAAGTTCAGAAATATAACAAGGCGAGAGACCATGAAGAGCTTTAAAAGTAATCAATAGAATTTTAAAGTCAATTCTAAAAGATACTGGGAGCCAGTGTAATGAAGCTAAAATAGGAGTAATGTGGTCATATTTCTTTGTTCTGGTTAAAAGCCTGGCAGCTGAGTTCTGGACAGTCTGGAGTCGATCAATAGATTTTTTAGGTTAAACAGGTGAAAAGGCTGTTGCAATAATCCAGGCGTGATGAGATGAAGGCGTGTAAAATGGTCTCGGTGTCCTTAAAAGTTAACATAGATCGAATTTTTGCTATATTTCTAAGTTGATAAAAACATGATTGAACAAGCTTTGTGGTGTGCTGCTCGAAATTTAAATTACTATCAAACCAAACACCAAGGTTCTTTGCCACAGGCTTAATGTGATTTCCTATGGAACCAGCAGATAGCAGTATTTGTTTTGCCATCTGCTGGGACCCAATGACCAGGATTTCTGTTTTGTCTGAGTTCAGTTGGAGGAAATTATTTGACATCCATTTTTTAACTTCACAAAGGCAGTTGTTAAGTGAACTCAGCATTCCAGGGTCTGTGGATCTGACGGGCAAGTATATTTGTGTGCCATCAGCATAAATATCAAAAGAAATGCCATGTTTATGGATAATATGTCCAAGGGGAAGCAGATACAAGGAAAACAAAATGGGTCCTAAGACCGACCCCTGAGGCACACCATATTTAACTGGACAGAACGAAGAGACATAGTTGTTTACAGACACACAAAACTTTCTATTTGACAGGTAGAATGAAAACCATTCTAGGGCAGTACCAGAGATCCCCACCCAGTGCCTCAGTCTGTCTAACATGATGTTGTGATCAATGGTGTCAAAAGCAGCGCTAAGGTCCAGGAGTACCAGGACTGAGCACATGCCTTCATCAGCAGACATTAAAAGGTCATTGGTGACTTTAAGCAGGGCAGTCTCAGTGCTGTGGTACTTGCTGAAACCAGACTGAAACTTTTCAAATAATTTGTTATTTTCCAGTACAGTGAGCAGCTGTTTGGACACAATTCTTTCTAGAATCTTTGCAATAAAAGGCAGTTTTGAAATTGGTCTAAAATTATGTGGGAGGGAGGGATCTAAACCAGGTTTCTTTAAAAGTGGGTTCACGCAAGCCGTTTTAAAATAATCAGGGACACAACCAGTAAATAGGGAGCTGTTGAAAACAGAGATCAAATGGGGCCCAACAGAATCTATTACTTTCAGTAAAAACTTTGTAGGTATTACATCAAGTGGGCTGGAGGACACTCTCATTTGTGATACTGTTTTTAAAAGCTCAGACAAGTCGATGGGATAAAACTGGTTAAAACTCTCTTGTTGCTGGTGAGGAACCTCTGAGTAAGAGGCCGCAGGGGTAATAGAGGCTCTGATTGACACCACCTTATTGGTAAAATAAGATAAAAACAATTAACAGTCATCATTACTTCCAGCTGAGGCACACGGAGGGGTTGGGTTTACCAGCTGAACCACAGTCTTAAACAGAAACCTGGGATTGTGTTTATGTGTAGTAATGAGTTCAGAAAAATAGTGTGTTCTCACATCCTTAACCATGTTATTGTAGTTAATTAATAAATCCTTCAGACTGAGGTAATGGACTTG
>NC_060154.1:12179929-12183784 GCF_021292245.1 Micropterus dolomieu
AAGTTCTGATAAAAATCCTCCAGGCGGTTTTGGGGGGCGATAAATTATAACAAATATGATAGGTTGCAGCCCTCCAAGTTTAAGAGTGAGAACTTCAAAGGAGTTAAATCCATCACAGCGTACTTGATGACATTTTAAATATTTCCTATACACGCTCACTAGCCCACCACCACGACCACTGACCCTCGGTTGACTAAAACAATTATATTGAGGCGGACACAGTTCAGCTAGCTGGGTATAGTCATTCATTTGCAACCAGGATTCAGTTAAAAACATAAAATCTAGATTTGCAGACAAGATAAAATCATTTAAGATAAAAGTCTTACTTGACAGAGATCTCACATTGAAGAGAGCCATTTTAAATGAGTTTGTTCTGGGTGCTGGAGTTGGTGCAGTTGTCCTAATCTTTAAGAGATTACTAATATTTCTGTGTGGGATGTGCACATTTCGGTTTACTGGTCTATGCGTGATGATGACAGGAATAGAAGTCTTTGGAACAACGCTGGGAGCAGACAGTTTTACATGCCAGCAGGTGGAGACAGAATAACACCGTCGCAGGCTATGATGTCATCAGAGTGACCGGCCGTGGTGCATTCACGGACACCACTGTCAGCTCAGCCCTTTCGATTGCGGCCCCCCTTGGGCCAAACTTCCTTTTATGGAAGGTTTAGCGGCGGAGAGGGAAGAAGCGTTCCAGCTCTATACTTCTCTTCACAACGTTCCTCAACTGACAGCGCATCCCTTGACACATTACCGTGCTGCATGGCAACGCTACTATGCACCAACAAACTGGGTGGACGGCATATTGAGGCGAGGTTTCTCCCTACAGTTCTACTGTATTCCACCGGGTTTTCTGGGTGTCAAGGAAGCCAGCCTGTCCTCCCAAGAGGAGGTGGACTTCCTGGCCACAGAGATTCAGGAGCTCCTGCTAAAGCAGATGATCTCTGTCGTTCCAGCTCACGACGCAAAAAAGGGTCTTTAATACACATATTTCTTAGTTCACAAGAAAACAGGAGGCTACAGACCTATCCTGGATCTCCGCTATCAGAACCAGCATATTGGACAGAAAATGTTCCGTATGCTGACAGTCAGGAAACTGCTGGAGCTAGTTCACATTGTAATAAATTCTATAGATATTAGCACTCCGTCTTTACTGCTTACTGAAATCGTATACCTCAGATAAAACATGAAACATTAAAGCTGAACTCTTGCTAAAGAACATCAGTCTAGTATAAGTTGAAAAGTGAAAATATTCCCAACGTGTAAATATGCAGTGTATTTCTGTGTGTGCAGGAGTATTTTTACTTTCTACCTTATACTTAAGTTAAATAAGGAGCCATACACCCAATAACAGAGCCTGAAGTTTTTGAAGAGTGCCTTGTTTGCTGCTCTGATATGTGTTTAAAGTCTAGTTTAAACACAGAAGAATGTGAACACCTCCAAACCATCCTGTGGGTATGTGATGAAACAAAGACTGACCTCCACAGAGTAATTATGAATCCCACTAGGTGGTATTGTGACGTTGCATTTCAGAGTCTCAGAGCTCATGGAATGCACATGTAGTAAATAGGTGCATCTAAACCACACAAGACCTTCTAAGAGGTCACAGTAAATTACACCACCTGCAGGGTGTCAGAACTATTCAGTGTGCATATAATTCTTTGTTTTTCACCACAGATTAACTTCTCAGTCAATGTCACAGTTTTCTCTTAAAGAAATGTCAAAATAAAACAGTATACAACATCAACCTTAGATTTTTTACTTTCTACTAACATATAAAATGTTGACCTATAAATACCATCTTAATATTTTCATTAACAGCTGTTACTAATATGTTGTTGAGTTTAGATCACAATATTTACAATTAACATAGGAATTTGATGATGAATGAAGAATGTGATTTTATTTGAAGTATAATTAGTCGGATCAATTTTATAACAGTATTATTCCTAATACACAAGCAATAGTTTAACAATCTAAAACTCTTGCATTCATAAAAACATCAATATTAAAAGGTTGCAAATGTAAAAGTTGTTTTGTATGACTTGAAATAATGTGTTGTAAGAGCTATTTTAATGATAAGAACCCAGTGTCATAATTTCACATCAGTAACGTTCAGGTGTTGTGAGTGAAAAGAAAAGGCTGAACAAAGCAGGAGCTGAAGAGCTGGAAGCTTGAGCTGTTATCTCCTGTAGAGCTGGACACAGCAAATCACAACTGGAGGGTTCTGCAATCAGTCAGACAACAATGGGTAGTGTTGAGTTTTAAAAAGTTACAAACTTAATGTATTCCAGTGTTTTTCTTCAAATGTAAAACTGCAGGGTTTTAGGCCAGACGATTGCATCAGAATGTTGATTAAACCATTGTTTGTATCCTCTTTGTAATGTGAAGACAACTGACAGCTCTTTGTTTAGTGCCAGAAGGACTGTTTTGTTTTGACTGTTTCATTGACACTTAAGATAGGGTGTCAACCATTTTGTAGACAAGCCCTGTTGTTCTCTATGATTAGTTTAGAGCAAAAGACTGTATATTCCTGTAGATTGAAGGGGGCTTCACGTCTGGGATCGGCGCTCTTTTGTTCGACCAAAAGGTAGAACAGTAAGGTACACCCTTCCTAATTGGGTGACGAAGAAGTTAACCAAACGACCAATGGCTATGGACCTAAACCATGTGGAGGAAAAATGACCCGCCCACGTACCTGGAGGATATTAACAATTCATTTTGTGAGAATCAGGACTGTAAGCTGTGGATTTGGGAGGAGAAGCAGCTTTTCAGTCCACTGCTGAAGGCGGCTTTAGCTCAGTCTGTTAGGACTTGACTGAAAGCTGTAAATCTGAAAGGAGGACCAACTTTTCAGTCCACTGCAGTGTTTTTTGTTTGTTCTGTAATGCTATCTCTTTATTCACTAATTTTTGTAATTAAATCTTTTTTTATTAATTTTGATTTGGACCCAGCCTATCCTTTCTCAAAATCTGAAAAAACGCAACAGTAGACAGTTAAGCAGCTTCTTCCCAACTGCCATAAAGCTACTGAACTCTGAGATCACCCCAGCATGATAACCTCTCTGGCATGTAACAGTAATTAGGGGTGGCAATGTTAAATACAATGTTTACTAATATGTGCAATAAACGGTTTGCTGCTGGACACTGGGCTATAATAATCCATGCTGCTAGACACCTGTTGACTACTTAAGTCAAATCTTATTGAACTTATTGAACGTTTATTATAAGAATCTTATTTTTCATTTCTTGGTGATGGCGCAATGGATTAGACACGTGCCTTCGGTGTGAGAGACCTGGGTTCAATTCCCCACTGTGACCCATTCACCATTGTGTCCCTGAGCAAGACACTTCACCCCTAGTTGCTCCAGAGGCGTGCGACCTCTGACATACACTCACCTAAAGGATTATTAGGAACACCATACTAATACTGTGTTTGACCCCCTTTCGCCTTCAGAACTGCCTTAATTCTACGTGGCATTGATTCAACAAGGTGCTGAAAGCATTCTTTAGAAATGTTGGCCCATATTGATAGGATAGCATCTTGCAGTTGATGGAGATTTGTGGGATGCAAATCCAGGGCACGAAGCTCCCGTTCCACCACATCCCAAAGATGCTCTATTGGGTTGACATCTGGTGACTGTGGGGGCCATTTTAGTACAGTGAACTCATTGTCATGTTCAAGAAACCAATTTGAAATGATTCGAGCTTTGTGACATGGTGCATTATCCTGCTGGACGTAGCCATCAGAGGATGGGTACATGGTGGCCATAAAGGGATGGACATGGTCAGAAACAATGCTCAGGTAGGCCGTGGCATTTAAACAATGCCCAATTGGCACTAAGGGGCCTAAAGT
>NC_060154.1:12183884-12199370 GCF_021292245.1 Micropterus dolomieu
CCGCCTCAAGGTTGTGCGTGTTGTGGCTTCACAAATGCTTTGCTGCATACCTCGGTTGTAACGAGTGGTTATTTCAGTCAAAGTTGCTCTTCTATCAGCTTGAATCAGTCGGCCCATTCTCCTCTGACCTCTAGCATCAACAAGGCATTTTCGCCCACAGGACTGCCGCATACTGGATGTTTTTCCCTTTTCACACCATTCTTTGTAAACCCTAGAAATGGTTGTGCGTGAAAATCCCAGTAACTGAGCAGATTGTGAAATACTCAGACCGGCCCGTCTGGCACCAACAACCATGCCACCCTCAAAATTGCTTAAATCACCTTTCTTTCCCATTCTGACATTCAGTTTGGAGTTCAGGAGATTGTCTTGACCAGGACCACACCCCTAAATGCATTGAAGCAACTGCTATGTGATTGGTTGATTAGATAATTGCATTAATGAGAAATTGAACAGGTGTTCCTAATAATCCTTTAGGTGAGTGTATATAGCAATTGTAAGACGCTTTGGATAAAAGCGTCAGCTAAATGAATGAATAAATGTGAACTGCACTACCTTTTTAGGCAAATTCTAATCCACCAAACAAACTCAGAGGCAGCTCTCAAACACCTAATTTCTCGCCTTAACTAAACCATCACCCTAGTTACAGCCCAGCTACCTGTCTGTAGGAATAACGCTCATGATATGCTGACAAAAAAGGTGGATGCATATCTGTGCAGGTAGCCTACAACACCTGTTCTGCTGAATTATGCATCCACCTCTTAAGCTCCTTATCAGAAACATCGCTGATCAAACGCAGTTATCACCTCAGACTGTTTGCTGAATCTCAAGGAATGCTGCATCTACTAAGTGTAATAACTTATTGATGACTCTAAACGTCCTTCAATATGTACTTAGAATCAATCATCCCCACTGATGAACCCCACAAAGAGTATAACATTATCCTTTTTGAACAGTACACTGGTAGGTGCACGGCTCTCCTCAGGGAGCAGGCAGAACTCTGCAGTCGCTCCTCCCTCGGCTCTCTGTCTGTAAACCATTCGTGTCCCTCCGGTTCAGGTGCAGCCACTTAGAATAGTGTCTGACTAGCATCTAACTGAACAGTGACTGCATTACAGGACGTAGCCAAATCTAACATTGCCCGTTGGTAAAGTTTATTGTTAAAATAACGTTAACGTCAGCTGGGCCAGATACGTTTGGCTGAGCCTTTACAACTTCACACACGTCTTTTCTTCAAAGCATTATCACCCCGATGTCACGGGAGATAAGCTGTGTCGGTAGCAACCAAGCTACCGCAAAGCTAACCCGCTATAGCCAGAGGGAGACAGCCGGGGACCATGCTCCCCCCGGCATAGCAGGTTGATTGGCAGTAAGCGGTGACAACCCCTCTCCACAACAACTAGTAGCTGACACTAAGGTTAATTTAATACATTTTGGCTTCTCTCTTCTTGCTGACTTGTTTTTGACTGCTTAAAAGCTGCGGTTAGAACACACTAACTCCCGTTAACTTAGCATCATTAGCTTGGGGCTGCTCGTATCTGGTTAATTAGCGTAACAAGCTAAATTATCAAGCTACATGCTGGCAGCAATACATGTTAAATATTGTTAACACATAAATAAAATACAGGAATTTCACTCAACAACTGGAGCAAGGACTTCCTGGAGGTTCTCTCTCCAATAAACCGCAGTCTACCATTATTCATGCATGTAGAAATATCCAAACAGCTCCAACAGGTTGAGCCTCAGAGCTCTTTGTATTGTAGATGAGTGAGGCTAACAGACGGCAGTCACTCGGCTAGGAGTGACGGCGGCTAGAGACACCTGTCAATCAAAGCAGCCACGCCCCTAATAATGCAGAATTTTAAGGCTTAATATCATTTAAACAAGTGAATTATAAAAAAATCCCCCCCCCTTACAGTTGTCACGAAGGGCAAAATTAGCAATATACACTAAAACCATTTTTTGTACCAGGCATGTTTTATTCTGCTGTATAGTTGGGCATTTTAACATGGGGATTGACTCCCTTTTGTAGCCAGCCTCAAGTGGCCACTTGATGAACTGCAGTTTAAGTTACTTCCTGACTGGTGTCGGAAGTGAGAGCCGGAGGTTGCCACGTGGTTGCTACCAGAGGACTAATAACGTAATGCACGGCAGAGTACAGGGCAGGTAGACTTCTCATTAAATGATGACGTTAGTCTTGTAATATTCTGCCTTTTCTCTGGACATGTCAGGATGATATGTGGACACATGATATGTGGGAGAGATTCTGAATGTGCAGAAAGTTTTAAACATGTGCAAAAAAAGCTGCTGAAACACAGGAGCTATTAAAGTCCAGGAGTTTATAACTAAATTTTAATTTTATAATTTTAATTATAATTGAGGTGACTAAATCATGACTCAGTAGGGATGATATTACATGAGAAAAGTTGATCTACAAGAGAAACAGATCTGAAAGCAACACAGAATGACTGAGAGCTGCACTGCATTATATTCTAGGCTATAGAGTTTGAATTGTCACCTGCCACCTGAATTTTGTGTTTTTCTTTATATAAATCACCATAAACTGGTGCAGCAAAAAATCATCAGAATGCAGGAAATAAAGCGCTTAATGGTCAAGATTTTCATATAATTCTGAATTTAAGATTTTTTTTAAAAATAGTGTTCTCTTTATGTTTTTTCTCGTCCCGTCTCGATCTCGTGAACCCAATCTTGAATCTCATGTCGTCCCGTGGCTTAAATGTCTCGTCACACCCCTAGTTATAACGGTTAATTTGCTGTCCATGTAGAGTGAACTAGATGACTGCATGTTGTTTATATGTTATGGTAATGCTAATCCAACACATCTTTGTAGTAGCATTCACGTTGATTCCACATTCTGACTTAAGAGCACATGATCACAAGAATGACTTCACAACTCGGGAAATGGGACCATCCAAGGAGCACGAGTGCACTGTGAGCCACAGGTTGCAATTCGCAACCCTCACCACTAGATGGCACTAAAACTTACACACTCCCAGAGGAAAAATCTTTTGCTCAGAATGGTCTTTTCTTTAACTCCTGAGAAAACACTAAGATCTCCATAGTATTTCTTTTTGAGATCACTCCAATCTGAATTGTTGCTCGTAAAGCCCCTTATGAGAAAAGGATGAGATGAAGAGAGATTGAGGTTTTGAGACATGGGTAACACAAATGGATACTGAATTGAGATTATAATAGGAGATTGGAAGTCACAGATGAGATCTCCTCATTGTATCTTTTTGAGATCACTCCAATCTGAATTGTTGCTCCTAAAACCCCTTAGGAGAATAGGATGAGATGAAGAGAGATTGAGGTTTTGAGACATGGGTAAGACAAATGGAACAGATGAGATCTCATCATTGTATCTTTTTGAGTTCATTAATGTCTTGCTTATTGCTCCTAAAAAGCAGTTGGGAGCTCTGGGGAGATGTTTGGATCACATTACTGTGCTTGGAGCACCGTGCTGGAAGCCCTGAGCTGGATTTGAACCCTGCTCATGTTGTTCAAAGGGCAACAACACTGCCTACGCCATCCAGCTAAAATTAATAATGAATAGAGTTGAGCCGGATACTCTCCTTACACTTTTGCTAAAAATCATCATTGGGTAGCTGACTGTGTCTGCATTCTGTGATAGGCTAGTCACAGCGCCCCTCCCCTACACACAAACAGATTTATTGTGTTGCTGTGTCCCGCTCTGCTCACTCATACACACAACACTCAGAAGAGAATAGCTCTCTCTCTGTCTGTCCCTCAGTCACTCAGGTTTGCGGGTCTTTTCTGTTAACGTTTAGGGTTTCTTCAGCTTCAGGTTTGTTTTTTACTTCGGTTTGTAGTACTACTTACTTATTAACCTGTAGAGTTCTGGTATGTTCTGAATGCTACTGTCCCAGATTTTTTTTTCTTTTTTAAACCGTCAGCTGGCGCTAACCAGTTTTTTTTACTTCACGCACGAGTGTCTGACACTTTCTTGCTGTATTTTATAAAGAAATAAAGGTAGTTGTGGTATAAATAAATAATATTACAAATTAACCCCCCCCGTCTCTCTCTTACTCACTCACTCACACACACACACATACCTGGGGCCTGTACGAGGCCAACAAACCCAGGATATGTTTTCGTTATCTGGCTTCACTAACCCTAACAATCGCGATCGGGATAAGCGGTACCACGAAGCTGGTTATCAACTCGGTAAATCAACCCAGGGTTTCCCAATCCAGCAGGGAGCGCGTTCACATAAAAGAGGCGGTGTTAGCCGCAGATGACCAATCACAGACATGAACAAGTCCACTGTCAGCAGAGCGTCATATTTTACGAACGAGGATTAAATATTAACACTTCAGAAATACGACGGTAGCACGCCTACATCTGACACATGCAGGGAGACAGAAAGTCGCTGACAGTGTGAATGTCTAAATGAACAAGCGTAGTCTATAATAATGCGTTGATAAAAAGTGTTCTCATGAGCTGTTGAAAATATCAGCCTTATTCTTTCAGCTCGGCTGTGTGTCGGCGTTTCCACATTAAAAGACTCGGGCTGTTCTCCCTCACTTTAAAAAAAACTTGAGATTAATTTATTTAACACACTCAAAAGTGTTCCAAACATTGTTCTAAATTAACTTCATAAAGCAATGAAACGAAAACTCCATTCATGCCATAAAATATGCTCAAATAATGTTTGAATGACTGAATCTCAACATTTAGGCTGCTGAAAACTCACCGTCCCACCTTTTGCACCCACATCGCAAAAGGTGGGACAGAACATGACTACAGTCTCTATAGCAGGCCTTAGAAAGCTATACTAACCTAAATAGATAGCCTACGTTCATATTAAAATTCAGTATTTCAATATCCCTACCAAACTGCTCATAATATTCAGCCTCATAAGAAAAATAAAACCCATTTATTTTAACGGCTGCGTTAGGGTGTGTGAAACGGACTGGGAGCAAATAAAAAATATTAAACACATTTAAAGGCAGTAAGTAGGCTTATCCTGCTGTACTGTAAAAACCTGTAGCCTAGCCTAAGGCTTTTACTCGGTCTCTGTAGGATCGCCATACTCAAGAGTTTCTCCACATCACCGCTGCAAACATAAAGCAGCCTATTGGCTAAAACAATTTGTGGGATTTCCTACAGATGGTGATGTCATTTTCCAAGAGAGCTGATTGGTCAGTAGGCCGCATTTTCACAGAGTTAATCTCTTTTCTGGAACATATCCTGCTCTGGAGCGGGTTAGCCTTCAGCATAAGTTACCATGGAGATCTACCCCGGTAAGAAGTGAACCACTGGTGGTACTGAAAACCCAGGGTTAACCCCGAAGTTACCTGGATAAGCTCAAATCTGTGACTACCTTAACAAATTGGAAAACATGACATTTGAAAGTGCATTATTTTCAATGTCAAAATGTATTTTATTTTTCTCAGTAACTTGTAACAGATAATTAGCAATAAATACAATAAGGATTTGAAATTAAGGGGAGTAAAAGTACAAACCCCCATAAAAAGAAAATACTAAACCTCAACATTTGACGTAAGTAAAGTACTTGAGTAAAATAACCCCTAAGTGGGGTCACTAAGACAAAACTGAGAAATATCTTGGAGCTTTTTTTCTGATCCACATTCTGGAGACTGAAGAGATCTCATCTTTTGATCAGAGTAAGACAGAGATGAGTTTTTGCTCCTGAGGCCAATGAGAAAACTGAGACATTTTTGAGAAGAATCACGAGATCCCAGGAGTCATAGCTGAGTTTTCTTTGAGCTCTTTCTCAATCAATTTTTTCTAGAAGGGGGAAGGTAAAGACAGGTCTGCTGGCTCAGTCCTGCCTCCAATCGAGCAAAGAGAGTCGTTGCAGCCAACATACTCCTAGGGCACTTTCACTACACTTGGATGATCTAAGCTTGTCAGCTCATAGACATGTGAAATGCCTTCACATAGTAAGCAAGTCTCTGTTTCTACAGAGGCCTGCCACATGCCCTCACTAACACACAAACTGCTGCTGTGAGCATCTCCCAGCATCTCTCAGCCACAACACCGCTGAGCTGAAGATCTAAATTTTAAGTGTCTTTCAAATGGCATACTTTAACAAATTAACACAATGTATTAGCTGCTTTACAGTGATGAAGGTCTAGTCTTCTAGAGAAGACTAGATTCCTGGGTTTTGCTTCAACTTTGCTATTCATTACAAATGAGACAATCTCTAAGATAGGTATTTATCTGGGAGAGTCATTGATTTACTTGTTTCAGCAATTTCAAGAAAGTGTTTAATAGGTTTCTCTATTTGGCCTGTCAACAATCAGAACAAAAAGAAGATAAAAGGAGCTGAAAAAAGAAAATAAAACATTTGTTCGCTAATGAGAAACACCTCATAGTCTATTTTCTGAATGGACTGTCTCATACTCATACATTTCAATTGTATGCAGTTAGTGTTCTCAAAAAAACTGCCTTGAGTTTGTCTTGCCACTGGCATTTTACAGCTTAGACCAACTCAACATCATTATTGCACCGATTATTCATTTGGACATTCAAAGTCAGTGTTTATTTTGCACATTGACCTACAAATAAGACATCACCTAACATTATTATGTTCTGATGTGTGGTGCAATGAATAGATACCATTAAACTGAATATTATCCTATAAGAAACTGTGATCACTAAAGTGAATAGGCTGTGCTGAGAATGTCTAATGCTTGTGTTTAATGCTGTTTATAGTAGACTATAATATTGCCTTAAGAATATCCAGGACTTCGGATTCCCACAGCTCCAGGGGAAGATTCCGCCCTCGGCGTTCGCAGGATCTAGTCTCTTCCAGATACCCCCCTCTGACCCACTCAAGATTCAGACGTTCGAACGACAGGCAAAGCCACGGGACCCGAATCCACCCCACCAAGGCTTTGACCATCCCCTATCTTCAACCATTCGAGTGGACAGTTGCTCGCCTGAAGCACACACTAGGTCAGCAAAACAGCCCATTCCACCACTCCGACAATAAAGCTCTTCACTGATTAGCAGTAAAACACTACTGTCCTTCTCCAAGCTTCCGGAGCACTTCCTGTTTTCCAGCGACAATGCTGATGACGTAGTGGCCAAAGAAGCTCAGCCTTCCACATCATGAATGAATTTGGCGGAATAGAATCAAACATGCTAACATGCGCCGCTGCATTGTCGCGCTCTGGGCGTCGTGTCGCTGTGTGCTGATAGAGCCACACAGATGCAGTTCAGGCAGCTAGCTCCTGTCCTCCTTCCCTCTGTCTTTGCGTGATTCACTGCAGGTAACAAATCTGCAGATTGAAGCTACATGGCAATTGAAGCTTAACAATTAGACTACAGACAGCTTTCATTTAGCTCGTTGTACATCTATCTTTGCCAAGCTAGTGTTAGCGGGGTGTTCTTTTAATAACATAGAAGATGAGAGACGTGGACAGAGCGGATCAAGTAACTCCTTCTACATGTTATGCTCGTTTAACAGATGTATTGACAAAGTTGTCTTTTACTCTTGAGGTTTTTTTGCACATACTACGTGGCGAGGGTGGCTGTCGTCAACTCGAGTAGCTTGGAGTTACCTTCACTTTAATGTGTCCACGACCTCTCTCTGCGCTTGCCACTGTTTGTCAGCCCGCTTGTGTGTGTTCATGTGCGGGAGGCGACACAGAGCAGCGGAGGCTGCAGCCTGATAATAAACAGTATGGTCTTCAGTGCTTCAGTGCCCATCTAGTATCTGATTAAACGTAAATTGCATATGCCTGCTCTGTTCTGAACAGGGATTCTTTACTGCTGCTCTCTGGAAAGCCCAGAGAGCTTTCCATTTAGGCACATGGAAGGGCAGAGAGGTGTGCTCTACCTGCCTCATGCTTTCCACATAGGCATGTAGAACGGCAGAGAGCTGCTCTCCCTGCCTCATGGATTTCCACGGAGCCATAACGCCAAATGTAACTACAATGCCACAATATCAGTCTTTGGTGAATGTTGTCCTGACTGAACTTTAATGGTGTGGTCTTTGCTAGTGAATTTGACAATTGTTCAGAGAGAAGTTGTTTACTGTCCCCTGATCTCTGTACTCTTTTTTTTTTTTAATTACAGGGGGAAAAAATGTAAAGGAGCATTCTACTGTATTCCTGTGAAACAAACCATGCTTGTGTTATAGATAGTGGTTTCTCATGATGCCTTACAGCAGAGTCTTGCAGTCTGTGCTGCCACACATGCACACAAAGTGAAGGGAGTGTAAATACAAGTTTAAGCTGCTTAAATTGTCTGATCACTTTATGATACTATTGGAATCCAACAAAAACATTATGAGGATTTGATGAAGTGTCAATAGCATAATAGAAAGTCATATAAATAACTAGTTCTCTGAGCCAAGACACAACCTCACCACAAATTTACATATTTAATGTATTCAAAGTGGCAGTTAATGTGCATTATAAGACAAAAAACCTGTGTGGTGGCTGAACACCTAAAACTCCCTGTTTATGATTTTGACAGGAAGGGTCTTGGAGCTGCCTCAAGCTGAGGACATAACCTCATCACTCGGAGAACTAAGGTTACATATGTAACCCACTTCTGCAAGGACAGTTTTGAGTGCTGCCGTGCAGAAGAGAATGGTAAGTCCTATAAAACCTATTAGTGGACTCCTCTGTGCTTGAAGATTACTATAATGAGCAATCATTAGCACAGATAAAATCCTTGATAAATAGCTTGGTTGTTGACAATAATTATAGTAATTATAATATCAATAATCAATACAGCCCAGTGTCAAATATCCACTTAATCAATGTGTTCTGTTCTGTCTGTCAACAAATGTAAACGATATTAATGTCAAACTCAAAGGTAAAAAAGGAAAACAGTATTATATCCAGCAGGAACAAAAAGACTACCATCGGGGGACATAAAATCACAATGTGACATTGCATATATGGTGCTACAGGGACGCCTCAATGCTGATGCGGAAGAGCTGAAAATAACATTTCCTGTCTCTCTGACAAAGTGTCACCCATACAGGTTTTAAGCATAAATCATCTTATTCTGTATATAATGCTGTAAGGGTGAATGACTCTTCTTACCAGATGGACTGTAATGTCAGCTATATCTTACCAATTCCCCACAGCTCACCTGGGACAAACCTCCTCTATCAATATTAGAAAGTGTCCACTTCCTGCTAAAAACAGACTTCCTGTTAGTTTTGGCATCCATGCCAGTACTTTTGTTGGATGGGTGTGACTACTTCGGAAAAGGGTATCAGGGTTATCCTATGGTGATGTGATTCAGCATTTTCATTGCCATTACAGTGAGGTCAGGAGGGTTGTATAAGTAGGCTTCAAAGTGAAAACTAGATATGAGACTTGTTTTTAAGTAGGAGGTTGGTGATATGGCAAGAACAGCAGCAAAGTGTTTTCTCCGAGTTTTACACAAGCACTTATTTCTGGATCTCCTTAGCACTATACCATAGCTGTGGGTGTAGCATTCACAATGTTGGTGAAATTCAATTCATTAATTACCGCCTGTGACAACTACAGGCTAGGAAAGAAACTGTAGTCGGGGAACTTCTGCAATGGATGCAGTAACTAGAGATAAAATACAAAGCCAGAAAGACTAGTTCCAAATCAGACAGCATCTACATATGTCTCCTATCTCATGGTAAGACATGTACAGAAAAGAGAAATGTCTGTACCTTAGTTTATTTCACAGTATAGCCTCTGTGCCAAAATGTGTCCAATAAACAATACACCTCACCTCTTACGGCCCCCACAAACCCTCTAATTCCTCCCCTTCATCCCCAGCAACTGGATCCTGGAAGCTGAATTTAAGAGGACAAGAAGAAAATCTAGGAGAATGGGGGCAAAGCAGAGAGCAACTGAATACATTAGATTCAAACATTAATCAGTGGCCCGAGACAATGCTTCTGCCACCACATTGTCCCGTCCCTTAATATGGTGAATGTCTAGGCTGTAGGACTGCAGGAAAAGGGCCCAACGAACCAGACTCTGGTTAGGACACTGCAAAGAAGTAAGAAAGATCAAAGGGTTATGATCTGTGAAGACCACCACAGGCACAGAACTGACATACACGTGAAAATGCTGCAAAGCCAAGACCAAAGCTAAGGTTTCCTTTTCAATAACTGAATTATTCAGCTGGTGCTTGTTGAACTTCCTTGAAAAGAAACAGACTGGCTCAGCCTGCAACAACACTGCACCTGCACCCACATAGCTAGCGTCTATGTCAAGTTTAAAAGCTTTTCCCCAATGAGGAGCAGCCAAAACTGGAGCATTACACATAAGAGCCTTCACACTCTCAAATGCCTTCTGACACTCTGAGGACCAAACATATTTAACATTTGCTTTCAACAGGTTTGTGAGAGGAGCAACAACTGTAGAAAAATTCCTACAAAAACAATGGTAATAACCCACAAGCCCCCAAAAACGCATGAGTGCCTTTTTAGTTGGAGGCATAGTCATCAATAGCCTGCACTTTTGCCTGCACTGGACACACTCACCCTTGTCCCTTGGGTATCACCAAACAGACATGTGCATTGCTTGATCAGGTCAGCTAACTGGCTACGCCGAGACTCCTCTAAATGGCTTAACAAACCATCCAGATTCCGCATAGACTCTGAGTTCTTAAGCTGACCATACATCACCGCTTCATCTGGGCCTAACAAATCCTCCTCCCCTTGACCTACCACAGCCTGATTGGACACCGATACAGACAAGCAAGCTGGATGCACATCAGAATTCTGTGGTTCAACTGATTGCTCTACACGAGAATAGTATGGTTTTAGAAAGTTGACATAACAGAGCTAAGTAGACGATCTACAACTGGGAGTAGCAATCACATAATTCTGGTCTGACACCTTTTTCACCACTGAGTATGGACCTGAAACTTTGACTGAAATGGAGAAGTAAAAATGGGCAACAGAGCAAGCACCTGATCTCCTGGAAGAAAAACACGATCCTCAACTCCGCGGTCATAACGTCTTTTCGTTTTGTCCTGTGCAGACGCCAAATTGTTTTTAGCCACTTCCTGGGCTTTATAAAGCCTATACAGAAAACCATTTACATAGTCAAGAAGGTTTTGTGGCTGCTGGACCTCTTTTCATTTAAAACCTGTGCAAATAAGTGTGATGAAAAATTGGAGCCCTGATCAGACTGAATGACCCTGGGGACACCAAAGATGTACCACAGACCTGGCTGTAATTGTGTGTAAAGGAAATGCAGCTGGGTACCTTGTGCTCTGTCACATCACTGTTAGCAGATAACTTGCACCCCCTTTAGATGGCGGCAATGGGCCCACACAATCAATGATCAGGTGTTCAAAAGGCATGTATGGCATGACTTTATATAAGCAGAAACCTCCCTCTTTAGTCTGGGCCAAAAGAAATACCTCAGGATGTGGTTATACGTCTCTCTGACGCCTAAATGGCCAGAAAATCTGCAACACCATACTATGAAACCTGGAAGGCAAAACAAGTTGGTTGTTCACCAACAAAATGCTCTCCTTGAGGCACCCATTTTCTCATCAATACATCATTCTGGAGAAAGTAACACTGTGCCTGACTTTTCACGTCACCATAAGGACGAGCCATCTCCAGCAGACCCTTAAGAGAACATTCAGCCCGCTGCTCCGTCACCATCTAACTGTGAGAAACAAACCAGGGAACATCAGGACATGTTACATCATGCTGCACAGAAATGTCATCATTTTCGTTGTAGGGGTGCAACAACTAATTTGTTGCCAACGAATTTAACAATTGATTTGTTCATGACGTCATCGGGCCGTAACAACACCGTCAACTTAACGGAGTAAAATGATGTGAACAGTAAAGTTACTAAAACAACACAACATCAGCGCTGCAGTAAAACCTTCACAACATAAAACCTCCAAAGTGTGGAAGCATTTCACTCTTCACTCAGCTAAAAAGGATGTTAACTGCAGAATCTGTGAAGCTGAGCTTTCCTGGAAACACCGGAGCATCTGAAGAGGAGGCATGTAATGTTGTTAATCTGTGGATAATGAAGACTCTTCTTGGTAAGCTAGTTAGCGAGCTAGCTTCACGTTAAAGCCATGTTACTTCACGTTACGAGCTATAACATTTTCTATACAGTTTCCCCTGGACAATTTGATTGATTGTTAATGGCGCTGAGAGTAGCACATAATTATGATACACAACGGACGCGTTCACATTCCAGATGTGCCCTGACTATCAGTCATAAACAATGTATCGCTCATGGCGGCATTCCCAGCTGGAGAACATGTTGCTGCTGTAAGTGCAAGATCAGACAACAACGGACAATTTCATACTTTATAAAGAAGAGAAAACAGTTCTCCTGTCTATGCGTGAGGCAGTGGGTAATCCCCCCTAAACTCCCTTAAAAATCACAGAGTTTTGTGAGTTGTTGAGTTAGGGGAAAATTTATAAATGTTGTGAAACGCTGTCTACTACAAAATCGTTATTATTAACCACCCTGTAAATTCGGAAAATGTAATGCATGACGTTATTCCTGTCTCTGTATATATTGTCAGTTTGTCCCGGTGTGTTGCAGTGACGTCCTTCACATGCAGTACTGGCGTGTAAACTGCTCTGTCACTAAACAGCAGATCAGCTGCTGAGATCAGGACTGGATTTCAGTGGAACTTTCTTTTGCTGCAACAGAAACGTTCATTAAAAGATGTATTTTTGAAAGCAGTATTTATTTTATTTTTTTTTTTATTTTATTTTATATAATTTGCACATGCCTAAAACAACCTCAAGTTTAATTTAAAAGCTAATAGCTAAATAAGACGCATTGTGTAATTTTGTGATTCATAATCCGAATAGTTGGTTATTCATTTCAATAATCGATAGATTAATCGACTATCAGAATAGTCGTTAGTTGCAGCCCTATCGGCGGAACTTGTCTTAGCTGACTCTGCCTGTTTCATTGCGCGTGTCACATCGCAAGCCCTAAACGCCTCTGGAAACTTAGTTTCACTGTCATCAGGCCCACTGCTCACCAGGGGAACTGGAACAACGATAGCTTGGGAGGCAACATCGGCCCACACCCGACTACCTGCTATATCATTACCCAAAATCATGGTAACACCAACCACTGGCAGAGCTAGACGCACTCCAATTGCCACCTCCCCCTGAAACAGATCACAAGACATCATTTTATGCAGAGGCACACGCAGAATATTCATGCCCATTCCGAGCACAGGTATATACAAACCCATGTTGGTCTTCTCTGAAAATGGTAAGGCTGATGCTAAAAGGAATGAATCAAAAGCACCAGTGTCACGCAGTATTTTTATCTGCACTTTCTCATCACTCCCTACTAAAGAAAAGCCATCTGAAATAAAAGGCAATTATGACTGCAGCTCTGGGCTAGACATGTGTGGTTTTAACTCACCACCCAAAGTCTCAGTCACCTGCTCAGAAACCCGCGCAACAAACATTGCTGGTTTCGGGTTACCATTAGCCCCGGCCTGCTTGGTTCTGGACCTGAAAGCATAACCGTCTCTTCTCCAATGGCCTCATTTATGACAATAATTACAAATTTTGTCCGGCACATACACACCGCGTTCGTTCTGCTCTCGCCCAAAATTTCTTACTGAATGACCAGATCACACACCTCCAGCACTGGGATTTTCAGTGTCCAAACCATGAACCCAGACATCCGCTACCTCCACCATGAGTCAAAACATGAGTCTTCACCTTCTGCTCACTAATATAAGTGGCAATGCGCTCTGGTACAGAGTTTTTAAACTGGTCCAAGATCATCAGATCCCGCAGAGCCTCATGAGAATCAACATCAGCCGCACCACACCAACGATCAAATTGAAATCACAAGCAAACTCCAAATGCAACCAATCACCTCTTTTCCAACCTCTAAACCGTTGTCGATACGCTTCAGGCACCAGTTCATACGCCTTAAGGACAGCAGATTTTACCACAGCATATTTCAACCCATCACTGTTACTCAAAGAGGAATAAGCCATCCTGGGCCCAACAGTGTAACATTAGTGTTTGAGTGGCATCAGACCACCCCCGTGCCTCAGCTAAATGCTCAAACATTAAGAAAGAAATTTCAGGATCTTTTTCATTAAACCTGGGAACAAGCCTTAAATCACTCAAATCAGACTGCCTGCTGCCGTCTGCCACAGAAGGATTATCAGTAAACAGAACATCAGCTGCAACTTTCCCACTTATTTCTTTCATATTAATGGATTTATTTTAGGTAACTAAGTCAGTGCAGCTCTCTGAACATATTTTCTGCATGCTCCCTCTGTGTATCCTGTACTTGAGATTTGTGAAGAATAAAAGGCTCATTTAACAAAAGAAAATGACAGCCAATCAGAGTATGTTGCATGGCTTTTGTACAGTAAAACCACATTTGCATTTAAGTGTAAGTAAATGGACGGGTCAGTCAACAACAAAACGTTAGACTCTTTCCAGCTTGCTCATGGCCTCAGGTATTGTTACACGATGATGTAATTCTGTAATGCACTGCGACTCCTGACGTCAAGTCTGCAGGCCCAGCTGACAGCCTGTCTTTCAATGTGGCTGACAGCCAAATGATGCCACTATGGTGATTGCCTCTGCTTCTGTCCCAGGCCATCTTGTTCCCAGCAAGAGGTGGCATAGAGGGCACAGCAGGCAGCCAGGCAAAGGGGCACTGGCAAGGTCCAAATGCCAGGTCATATCATATGTACTCAGACCCTGAGACAGGCATCCCAACACTCTGTGCAGCCAAGCATGTTTGTTTACTCACGCAGGTTATCCTATCAGTGTCAGGACTGCATGGATTTATGGATAGTCAGAACAAATCATAACACATTATAAGGCATGAATATCCCAAACAAAAGTATGACTAACTAGTGTACTCTTTAGCTCAGATGACTAATTCTTTCAGCTGTGACAATTTATTCATTCATTCATTCATTTATTAATCAGCTGGTTATGGGCATTTACTCTTTCAGTTTCGCCACAATCTCCATCAGCCAGTCATACTGCAATTACTTTAAATATTAGTATAATAATAATAAGTTTATTTACATAGCATAGCTTTCAAGAGCAGATGTTACAAAGTGCTTCACAACAGAAAAAAAAGCAAATAGAAGACAGAGGGACAGACATTAAATGCAAATCTGTTCTCCTCTCTGCAGCTGTCATTTAAGTGTGAAATCATTGCGACCTTCCTACACTCCATTCACCTCCAGTTAACATCCAGTCTCAGCAGTCATCAGAAGTCTACTCCTTATCATATCCAGATCTTCAGCCATCCTTTCAACATCACCACTAGTGTCTAGACTCGACCAAGGGGATGTCCTGTACTTCTCAAGGATTCACTACCCCTCAAAATACAATGACGTCACGATGGGGTATAATCGCCAAAGACTCTTCACATTTCTCATCTTTGTTGTGCAAATAAAATATTTGTTCACTCATAGTGAAGTCTGTCTTGATTAAACTCTTACCTGTGTGTATGAGCTAGTATCGAAAAC
>NC_060154.1:12199470-12204255 GCF_021292245.1 Micropterus dolomieu
TAAGCCATCCTGGGCCCAACAGTGTAACATTAGTGTTTGAGTGGCATCAGACCACCCCCGTGCCTCAGCTAAATGCTCAAACATTAAGAAAGAAATTTCAGGATCTTTTTCATTAAACCTGGGAACAAGCCTTAAATCACTCAAATCAGACTGCCTGCTGCCGTCTGCCACAGAAGGATTATCAGTAAACAGAACATCAGCTGCAACTTTCCCACTTATTTCTTTCATATTAATGGATTTATTTTAGGTAACTAAGTCAGTGCAGCTCTCTGAACATATTTTCTGCATGCTCCCTCTGTGTATCCTGTACTTGAGATTTGTGAAGAATAAAAGGCTCATTTAACAAAAGAAAATGACAGCCAATCAGAGTATGTTGCATGGCTTTTGTACAGTAAAACCACATTTGCATTTAAGTGTAAGTAAATGGACGGGTCAGTCAACAACAAAACGTTAGACTCTTTCCAGCTTGCTCATGGCCTCAGGTATTGTTACACGATGATGTAATTCTGTAATGCACTGCGACTCCTGACGTCAAGTCTGCAGGCCCAGCTGACAGCCTGTCTTTCAATGTGGCTGACAGCCAAATGATGCCACTATGGTGATTGCCTCTGCTTCTGTCCCAGGCCATCTTGTTCCCAGCAAGAGGTGGCATAGAGGGCACAGCAGGCAGCCAGGCAAAGGGGCACTGGCAAGGTCCAAATGCCAGGTCATATCATATGTACTCAGACCCTGAGACAGGCATCCCAACACTCTGTGCAGCCAAGCATGTTTGTTTACTCACGCAGGTTATCCTATCAGTGTCAGGACTGCATGGATTTATGGATAGTCAGAACAAATCATAACACATTATAAGGCATGAATATCCCAAACAAAAGTATGACTAACTAGTGTACTCTTTAGCTCAGATGACTAATTCTTTCAGCTGTGACAATTTATTCATTCATTCATTCATTTATTAATCAGCTGGTTATGGGCATTTACTCTTTCAGTTTCGCCACAATCTCCATCAGCCAGTCATACTGCAATTACTTTAAATATTAGTATAATAATAATAAGTTTATTTACATAGCATAGCTTTCAAGAGCAGATGTTACAAAGTGCTTCACAACAGAAAAAAAAGCAAATAGAAGACAGAGGGACAGACATTAAATGCAAATCTGTTCTCCTCTCTGCAGCTGTCATTTAAGTGTGAAATCATTGCGACCTTCCTACACTCCATTCACCTCCAGTTAACATCCAGTCTCAGCAGTCATCAGAAGTCTACTCCTTATCATATCCAGATCTTCAGCCATCCTTTCAACATCACCACTAGTGTCTAGACTCGACCAAGGGGATGTCCTGTACTTCTCAAGGATTCACTACCCCTCAAAATACAATGACGTCACGATGGGGTATAATCGCCAAAGACTCTTCACATTTCTCATCTTTGTTGTGCAAATAAAATATTTGTTCACTCATAGTGAAGTCTGTCTTGATTAAACTCTTACCTGTGTGTATGAGCTAGTATCGAAAACGACTAAATTCATTATGCACCTGACAGCCTCAACAAAAAAAAGTCAACAAAAGAAAAAAACAGGGCTACATGCAAACCACCCCAGCACAACCAGACTAGACAGGTGAAGTAACTACACAGCATAACCTTAACCAGATTGAAACAGCAAAACAAAAAACACAGCCCAATACATGTTACAACCCTTGCGTAATGGACAATAAACACAAAGGAAATTTTATACTAGCCTGACAGGGAGACAAGGCTGCTAAAAAGCTCCCCACTTCCTTGGGACTATAAATGGTCATTTAGGACTTTTCCTTAAACCACTGTGCCTGAGTATCTGTATAGGACATATCTAATATTCAGACAAAATGCAAGGATAGAGGAGAAATTCATAGCTACACATTTATTTTAACCCATGCATGAATGCAAGGTACCTGTATCATCTTTTCCAATATTCATTTACATCATGCTGTGAGATACTAATCCAGGAAATCAAATATGTTTTTCCATATATATGTTTTCAATTGACTTTTTCCAAAATGTTTGCTAACATGGAAGCAAGAAGTTGTTGCCAAAGGCACAGTATAAGGGTGAGCACCAGCTGTTTTTGTCTTTGACTCTAGAGAATGTCCTACTAGAAAAACTACAGCATTGGTCATTTGTTCAAATGTTTACAACATCCTAGGTTTACTTTGTTCTGATGTGATACACATATGCATCGCATTCATTTGCAAAAGTTTACATCCCAAATCCCGGTTAGATATTAGTTCTTTGCCCAAACATGTCCTGTAACATGACCGCTATTATCATCAATCTGTCATCGATGTAAGGACAGAGACAGCGATCTCTTGACATCGTGGATTCATCCTCAGCACAAAATAAAACCTATAGGCTACACTGTCCTTCGTTATAACACTGTGACTAAGGCAGCTCCCAGGTTGTCAATAGTTGCACTGAAACATTTAACATACACTACCTACATTACTGCACATCAAACGAATCTGAATGAGGCTGACACTGACCAATGAACAATTATTTGTCATGTTAGTTAGTTAGTTGCGCTGAACATTCCTATTAGTTATCATGTTGGAGATGATGTGAATATTTCTGAGTGACGATAATTGTGGTGCAGCTAAAACACTAAATGTAGTTTAAAAGTGATTTTTGGAATATTAGGTGCATATAGTCTTAATGTATTTTGACAGTTTTTCATTAAACGTGAAATGCACCATTTTTTATGTAAAATAAATGTCTAAAAATGTTTAGCCTTCAACAGTAAATCACCAAAATCATAAATAATGGGCCATCAGTCCATGAGTAAACTACTTCTTATCTGTTTGATCCATATTTTCATAAAAAAATTTAAAATCAAATGTAAAATACAGAAAGATTCCTTCCTCCACTCCTGTGGAGAGAAACCATGAATAGAACCGTGACTCAGGATGGGTGGCTGTCTGCCTTGACCAGGGTGTGTTAAGGCAGACAGCTTTCTTTCTTCACCTGCAGAAAGCGATAGAAGAAGAAGAAGAAGCACAAGAAAGCACAAAACTACAGGAGAGGAAAGAAGCAGAGTTAGTAACGTGCATTAATGGGATAAGAATAAATACAGATTGGTCTCAGCTCTGGGTTGTCATGGATTTGGTCCACTAATCAACTCGGCCAGATTTCTTGATATGAGCGGCAGGGCACAGAGAAGAGAGTCGATATTGTCTTTGTATATGTACGCACCGACACAACATTAATCTTGGTGAATTTTGGTGTAATCGGGTGTTGTTACCACCAATGTAAATAACAATCTTCCTGAATTTATGCTTATCCTTACCCGCTCTGGCCCCAGGAATGCATTTACCTATGGTCACTGTTTTTGGTAACTTCACGTTTCTCAAAATGGAGCAGCCAATATTCAGAGTTTGTGTTGCTGAGTGGGAAGAACCTGTTAGAAATGTGAACTGGTTGGCGGTGAACCATGGCCTTATGCTTAGGGCTATTCCTCTTTCGGACAGTCACCCAGCCACCGTGGCTTCCCAGCTGCTCAGGAGTTGCTGGGGGATGGCTAAAAGCACCAACCTCTGATCGGTCCACACTAGCTACTGGCAGGTTAACTACAGCAGCTAATGACTGACTTTCCATGGGGTAGAACTAAGTTTCTAATTCACTTAAGTTCAGGGTTCTGTTTTTTTCATCATTGTGCCTCTGATCTGTATGCTAGTGCTGTCTGTAGGTCCTTCTATCATGGAGAGTTTGTTTGCTATACCTGCTGCTTACTTACTTTTCAAGAGCTCCAGTAACCAGAATCACATTGCACATTAAGTTAATAACTTATATACTGAGTTCACTTATGTTTGCCAAAATCTGAACTTGTATACAATAATGTGGCAAACCTAAATCTATTGTCTTGAGTATGTAAATAAAGATTCTTCAATGAGGAGTCAATGCAGCAACAGCCTAATGTTGTCATTTTCTGCTCATTTAACCTTTTTAGAATAACTGTTTTCATAGTTGCATGCCTGGGACCTGCAGCACTGACAAGCTCCCTCTTAGGGTTGTGCAAATAACTGTTCTTTCCCAGCTGCGAAAGTAGGGTGACATTGTTATACTGCTGAAAACGGTCTAAAGGGAGGGTGGGAGTGAGATATTTGGTGGTATAAAGTGTATGAATATGTTTTGAAGGTCTCCTAACAGCAGTCCAGATTGTTTCTTGTAACCATGAAGGTGAACCATGAACTTTCCTTAACCAAGCAGTTTTAGTTGACTAAATTGAGCCATACTTACTGGTATGGCAGAACAGTCACTCACACAGGATCAGTATCACTATTGGTAATTTTGGAAGGAACGTCTCGGGTTATGTATGTAACCCTGGTTCCCCGAGAAGGGGAACGAGACACTGCGTCGGTTACGACACTATGGGAATGCCTCTAGGCATAGCAGGTCTGAACGTGAATGAAATCACTCCAATCCTATTGGTTTGTTGCTAGAACGGTAAGGTGTGACGGAATAACCGGAGGAGTATAAAGCACACCTGTACACACTCATCATTAGCTTAAACTATGAAGCAGGCGCTTCAGGCGGGGAGAGAGGTGCGGCGGGCCGATGCAGTGTCTCGTTCCCCTTCTCGGGGAACCAGGGTTACATACGTAACTCGAGACGTTCCCCTTCGAGGGAACTCGAACTGCGTCGGTTACGAACACTATGGGAACGAGATACCCACTAAACCGTGCCGAAAACCCCGCCGGCACGACTAAGAGGAGAGCGCACGAGTGCCAGGTGCCGAAGGAAGGTCAAGACTGTAA
>NC_060154.1:12204355-12246608 GCF_021292245.1 Micropterus dolomieu
CTTGAGGGTCAAGTGCTTAGCCTCAGCTGACTCCAGGGGTTCGAAGGGGGCCTCAGCCAATGCCCCAAGAACCACCGCCAGATCCCAAGTGGGAACCTTGGACCGAGTCGCAGGTCTCATCCTCCAGGCACCACGGAGGAAACGTACAACCAAGGGAAGTTTCCCCAAAGACCCCTCCCTCAGAGGGGCGTGGAAAGATGAAATAGCTGCCACGTACACCTTGAGGGTGGAAGGGGAAAGACCAGCAGAGAACCGGTCCTGGAGGAACTCAAGTACCTGAACCATTGGGCAGGTAACCGGGTCCACCGATCGCTCCCTACACCAAGTGGAGAAAACACTCCACTTCAGGCCGTACATCCTCCGTGTGGACGGGGCCCTGGAGCTGAGGAGGGTCTCAACTGCTCCGGCTGTTAGACCCGCCTCTAGGTACTGTGCCCCCTCAGGGGCCAGACCCACAGTCGCCATATGGCGGGAAAGGGTGAAGAACCCGGCCCTGCGCCTGGGACAGCAGGTCTCTCCTCAGAGGGACCTGCCACGGCGGGCCGCCAGGAGCAATATGATGTCCGAGAACCACACCCGGGTTGGCCAGAACGGGGCTACGAGCAGTAGGCTGACATTGTCCTGGCGGACCCACTCCAGAACCCCCGGGAGCAGAGCGACTGAGGGAAAAGCGTACAGACGTAGCCTTGGCCACGAATGTACCATGGCGTCCAGACCCAATGGGGCTGGAGGAACGAGAGAAAACCATAGCGGGCAGTGCGTAGTCTCTTGAGACGCAAACAGATCCACGTCTATGGGGCCGAACTCTCCGCACAAGAGCTCCACCGCTTCGGGGTGAAGTGAATCATCAGCGCAGGACCCACGGAGAAATGTTCGTCAGGCTCCGCCAAGCCTCTGCAAAGTCTGCCAACGGAACCACCTCGGGGCTGGTGGTCGGTGTCTCGTGTGATCTTCTGGTGGACCCCTGAAGCCCCAGAACGGCAGGGGAGAGCCGCCGAAGATCCACGGTGAGTGAGTCTGGACGCCGCCTGACTGCAGACCCTCGGGGCAGGCAGTACGGCGTGGACTCGATGGTGGCAGGTGCGTCCCGAACGTGTAAACGGCGGGATAACATCACCCGTTGCCACGGCGGAGGGGACCTCGGTCGGCCTCCGGGGGGGGTGGAGGTGGTGCGGGAGGGGAGAAAAGACTCCCCTACCCTGGTCTTCAGGACCTCTTCCCTGAGCTCCGTTGGGACTGGATGACGGTCCTCAGTTCGCGTCTCTCAGAAGGCTGAGGTTGAGAGCGCCGCCTCGCTGCCCCAGCTCCTCAGGGGGGGCCCCAAGAACAGCCCCACCGGACAGCCTCAGCGGCCGCAGGGCCCACACCACGGGGAGAACACATCCGGCCATCCTCGGAAAAGAGAGCCATGCGGGTACTGAGGTCCCGCATGGCTCTCAAAAAAAGGGCTTCGCAATGGCCGCAGGCAGCCCCCTCGAGAGCTGCCCAGGCATGCTCCATCCCCAAACATGAGACACACATCTCATGAGAATCTCCGTCCGTGATGTACCGAGGGCAAGGAAAAACACACCTTCTGTACTTCTGGTTGCCGGACATGCTGGTAGACTTCTTCTTCAGGTAAGACACACTGCTTGTAGGACTGGAGCTTTCTTCAAACAACATACAGAGCGCCTGCTGAATAGAAAAAAGCTAATGATGAGTGTGTACAGGTGTGCTTTATACTCCTCCGGTTATTCCGTCACACCTTACCGTTCTAACAACAAACCAATAGGATTGGAGTGATTTCATTCACGTTCAGACCTGCTACGCCTAGAGGCGTTCCCACAGTGTCGTAACCGACGCAGTTCGAGTTCCCTCGAAGGGGAACTGACTTCTTGATTAATAGGATGTGCTGTTACTGGTGGTCGCAAAGATGACACTCGTCACATCTTGATGTTGATGTGCCAGTATCCCTATACTGAACCACGGACTGACTGATTTCAGAAAATCCACTTCTTGGATGTCTAACATGTCAGTGTGAATGATGGCAGTGTGACAGTAACAGAAAGTTTGATTGGATAAGGCACTGAATAAAAAAGTCAAAGCTGCTCTTCCCTGTCAAAGTTGTTTTTCATCAAGGTAGTGTGAGTAGAACACCTTGTTCACTCAGACTCTATTGGGACAGGAAAGAGAGTGAAATAAACAGCAAGTACTACAGTGCAGTATGTTTTACATCCAAATCCACTGGCTATTCTCTTTATTTTCATGGTTGTTGCAGACAGCCCCACTGTAAATGTCAAACCAATTCAAAGATGTCAAATTTGATCCAATCATGTAGTTTGGAGCAGACTATAAATGACTAGAAGTGGACAATGCACTTTGTACTGATTGATATGTTGCCATGCACATTTGAATAATATTTATAGGGGGATTTATGCATTTAATTGCATTCAATAGGGAAATTGGCTTATTTCCAAATACTTTAGTTACAGTTCTCTCCTCTAAAGAGGCTGGTCACTTTTGTCAGATTTCAGATAACCTTTATCTCCCCCATACTGCTGTAGGTTGGAAAAAAGCTATGTTGACTTTCATATAGCCAGTCATGTTTACATGGCAGATGTTTCACATAGTCATATCTGCACAGACCATATGTACTAGTGTCCCAGGGATGATAATGAGCTATGTTATCGGACTGAGTGAGAAAATTACTTTACATTAGGTGAAATGTTGCTTATCCACAAGTTTTCACTTCATGTCAGCAAAGAAGTGTACATAACAAAAACCTGAAATGCACTTATACAAACTGGGCTAATCAATGGGATGTTATTTTGACATTTAGAGGATTTAATGGGTTTCCTTGTCTGCATCATCCTCTTTATGATTTATGCTGCTGGAGATTTTTTCCATAAAATCTTGATTAGCACAGCTGCAAGACAGCTAATGGCTATAACAATGTTTTTAGCTTAATTTTGTCACACTGAGACACACTTTAAATGGTTCTGATCTTGCTCGCATATTTGCAGTTAGTTCCTTTTACAAAATCACTTCCTTAAAAAATCTGTTTCTTAGCCAACTGGACATCTGTCTTGTCCTGTCTTTTTTCCTTCCTCTATGCAGCCATCCATTCATGCCTGTTCTTACATTCCACTTCTCACCCGCCTCCCATCCACTACCTATTTCTGTTCCTTCCTTTTAGTCATCCATCTGTGACAACCTACACCTCCCTCACACACTTTAAGTTTGTCCATTTGTTTCTCTTTCTCACAACCCAGACACACACTACCACTCGCCCATTTTGTATGTCTGCCTGTTTGTGTCTGTTTGTCCTGCACACACTCACGCTCACACTCGCCAGCCTATTCCCTGACACGTCTCCACTGTTGTTCTGCACCGCACTTATTTTGTCTTCCCACATTGTGGGTGGTATCAAATGTTTGTGTTACAGCTATGAATGTATAATTTCTTAATTTTCCCTTCAAAAGCTAAAACCAACACAATCCCCAATGTTTTCACATGTACAGGAAGTATTCCTTTTCAAAATGAAGGAAGAATTATTTTTAAATTGTCTGCTGTCCACAATAACTCAACACTTACCTCTTGATCCAATTTGGGGTTGCCTATGTGTAAAACTACAAAAAGGCAATTTAAAATACAAATGGATCAGGGACTTTGTGGGATTTGCTTCAAAACATAGTGAGGGACTGACACAGCATGCATGCATGAATCCCATGATGTGCTAGCTAACCTGGGAAGCAGCCTTGGACAAAGTAGTAGATGTGTAAATGGGAGCATTTTTGATTGCAATTTCAGTCTTTCTCATTTCTTAACTTCAATTTACTTTGTTTTTGACTTTATACAGTTTATATAGACAATATATAGACAATAGTATTGACCCCTTGTGATAGTATTAATGTAGAAATATATGCATTTATTTAGATTGTATTCAAAATAGTTCAGATTCACCCTTAATGTGTCTTCATGCATCATATCCTGGGTGTTGTGTGGTTTCACTTATTGTGAAGAAGGCATGCAGGGACACCACAGAGGCGCCATGGCGTCAGACTAACAAAAGTCATTTCTCTCTGAAATGAAAGATATGGGGAAATTGGGAGTAAAATGAAGGCCCACAAATGTTATTTTTCTGGCAAGATGAAAACGAAGGCTTCATGTTTTTTTTACCCTTTTTGTACTCTGTGTGACTTGGTTGTGTTGGACTGAAAATATCTGGGTGTTATTCATTGGGTTTCAGGACACTGTTGGGATAGAACAAGGCAGGGGGTCATTGTAGTTCCTTCAGAGAAGGAGGAGAAAACAAAATCTCCAATCTCTTTCTTTCAGGATTTTTCTTCCTCCACCAAAGTCCTAGATAACATTTGATTGCTGAGGAATACAAAATATGGATTTGAAGGTTTTACTGTCCTATCGTTCTCCTACCTGAAAATAACATCTGTTTCAATCTAATTATAGAGGCAAACAGAGTCACAGTAATTAAATCACAGATCATACAGCCAAACTAAAAAACTCTTTAATATCATGAATCATTAATTGAAGGACTCCTTGTGTTAAGCTGCAACTTAAAGTTGATTTATTCAGTTAAACTATTACTTTAGTCAATGGCTATGCACACACTAATGCACAACAATGTGATTCCTGTGACATATGGTGAACATTCAAATGTCAAATAAATTAACAGACCATTTAGTACAACCACTGCTTACATGACACATAGCTTAATCGTACTTACCTAAAGATATGAAATGATTGTGTACAGAATGTCTATTAGGACTCTATTAATAGTGGTAAAACGTATACTGCAAATAAGTCTTGAACATTGCTGTATAATGTTGAGTGTGGTCTGCATAGATCCTGCCTTGCTCACAATAGTATATTAGTTGCATCAACAAATTTTATATGCATGTAAACTCATGAAGAGGGCCCACTGCAGTAAGTCAGTTCGTCAGAATTACAGCTCACTTACTGTAAGTCATTGTATATGAGTTTAATGCCACCATTATTACAGTGAAACACGTTCACTTGACACTATAACAAAGAGATTAAACAAATAATGACAAATTGTAAATGCCCATGTGGGTCCAATAAAAGTACAGTCATATAAATAATACCAATATGAAACCATCTAAGAGGATGAAGCACGTAGGTTTGGTTGCTATTGGAAACTGCTTTGCAAGGGAGGGACTGGTGTTGTCTCCAACACCTCTGAATGCTGGTGTAAATAGTTTGTATATACTGTGTAGGTATATGCACATACACAGAGACATGCACAAAGGAGAAATATCATCATTACCCCCCTACACACACACGTAAACCATAAACACCATGAAGAAGATGTGACACAACATAAAACAGAAAAAGCATCAAAACTGTATCTTCCTTATTGCTAATAATTGATTTCCATTTATTGCTACAGCTTCCATATTGGCACGAAATTCTGTGCTGTCTTCAACCTAATCCATTAGGAAATGGGTTGGTCCAGTCCTCAATATCTAACTTCAACACTTTTTTATTACTGACCGAAATGTCTCCTATGTGAACCATCCATCCATCCATCGTCAACCGCTTATCCTGCGTACAGGGTCGCGGGGGGCTGGAGCCAATCCCAGTTTACATTGGGCGAAAGGCAGGGTACCCTGGGCAGGTCGCCAGTATGAAAGTATTATTTTGGTACTAAAACATTCCAAGCTTGCATTGCATTACATCGCATACACACAATTTATAATGCCCCTGGTAATCCAATTGACCAAACTTAAACTTAAACTTAACTATCTAATAGATAACTGATGGTACTTGTTGACATGGAGCAACATGTGCCATCTGCAGCCTTGTAATCATGGCCTTAATTTCCCCCACACCTTGTGCTGATGGATAGGTGCGTCATTGGTAGCAGTCACACTGAGCTGCCTGACTGTTGAGGGACTACTTCATTTCTGTCTTAGTATTGCGGCAAGGCCGGGCTTACCTGGTCTTGTAGGTTTGTTTACTCTACCTATCCCATCACCACCACCACCCACCAGGAGTTGATTGGCCTTGGTAACCTCCCACTGTGGACATCCAGCAATCACTGGATGGATGGAGCTGGGAAGAAGAGACAATTGGATACATTCTCAGTGGGTGTCTAAGATCGGTATTGGTGGGGCAACGGACAGAGGACAGAGAGATGAGAGGTGAGGTCAAGACAGGTGAGGGTAGGGGAGGAGTTGTTGAGATAATGTTGTGCCATGAAATACAGATTTTAATGAAAGCTGTAATCTCTAAGAACATGCTGGAAATGTGATATGAAATATTTCAAATGTAAAACAGGTGGAAAGTGTACAAATTATGTGAGGACATGACAGGTAAGCTGTGTTGGGGTATGATACTGCAAATGTAAAGAGAATAGGGTTGATGTCTGTGTCTGTGTGTGAGGAATACGCCTTCCCGTGGCAAGTTAAAGGTGAGAGATAAACAACAGATGAGAAAGAAGGAAACTAGTGGGTGAAGTGGATGAAAGATGGGCTAAGAGGAGAAAAATGGAGAGATAGAGACAGACAGACAGAGAGAGGGATGAGGCAGGCGAGGGAGGCAGATGGATGGACAGATTGAGGGAATGTATAGCTTTAGCATGATTAACTGCTATGCCATGCTCACAGCTCTCTTTCTCTCTTTTTCTGTATTCTTGCCCAATCCTTCCTTATAGATCCATATATATATATATCCACCATATATAGATCCACCAAAAGTTTAACTGCTCAAAATGTGTTGACATGGCACGCGAAGTGTCCTTAAAAAGTGACGTGCTATTGATATTGCTTCTTTTAGCTGATTGTTTTTGATTTTAGAACCCACAACTTTACTACCTTTAATCTTGTTGAATGCTACCTGCCGAGCACCAAATAGCAAACTGACAAAATAAGCGACTGCCTGGTTAACATAGTGGAGCATTTAGCAGCTTAAGAGCCAGATATTTCTCTGAAGAGTTGGTTGAGACAAAAACAGAGCTTAAAAAAGAGTGTGGATATTGGACTTACATTTGCTACATTACCAGAAACACAATTCCCAATGAAGGCTTGCTAAGTGTATGCTGGGTGTGTAAACAGGCAGCTGTTTGCTAACACACTCTCCATAGCTTTATCAGGTTATACTATGTCAATGTTGTGTTTACGGCTTCTTCCCTACTGTCCAAGTAGCCCCAAAAAGATTAGTTCAGTTTTATTGATTTATTAGTTTATTAAAGTCCATCTTGATTTTATACTAAAATACGCAGATTTTACCATTCTTTGCTTTCATTTAGAATTTACAAAGACAAATGTTTACCAAAATTTTATATTATTATATTAAAGGCAGGGTAGGCAAGTTGCCTCTGAAACACTTTTTGTCATATTTGTTGAAACTGTCTATATACACCAATACATATTAAAAAGTTAGGTGCTCTGAAAAAGAGAGTATAAAAATCGGCTGTCTGTAGTCCTCTCATGGCTGCAGTAAACACAGCCACTCGTTTCATTCGGACCGAATGCAATGATTGGCTGGCCGACTGTCACTCTCCCTCGCTGCCATGGCTACCAGCCGTGCTGCTACAGGAGCTATCCCCGTGCGCGCACCCGGTCAGACCTGAGGAGCGAAGCGGTCAGACTGGAGGTAATATCTGCATGGGTTTTCAACGATAGTGACTGACAACTGAGGAACACCAAGGGGCTGAAAAGTTACACCGTGTTGGCTTTATTTCTGCTGGACAGGTAATCTGGCCTTTATCATCTTGATGGTAATTTGTTACTTTCATCGCTAGCAAACGTAGCTACCTACGAATACAGCTAACGGTTGCTATGAGTGCAGACCGGTCAAGGAGCCAGAGTAGAGACGATGAATTATATCTAGCTGTAGGTGAGCTGGAAAACAGCAGCGCAAGCTGTGTTTTCCAATGCTAATATTAGGTAAGACAATGTAGGTGTAGACTGCGCCGTTTTAGTTATTCACCATCTAGGTTTATTATACTAGGTTTACACCTATCTTTACACCTTGTGTCTAATCTGTTTGTGTAATTATCTTGTGTCTGCAGGCGTTGTTTGACTAGATGTTACTCTTTTACAAATGATGTAGCTGTGTGTTTGTAGTTAAGAGAAAGACATTTCAGCGTTAGAGTACATAAACAATGATGGCTAAAGGTCCCCAAGTATCTGTTTCTGGTATATAAGCTACCTATAATACAATATAGTTGACATTGTTCGTAGCTAAAAAATCATGTATGTTTCATTTCTGCTGCGCCCTCAGGTCACCTGCAGTCTTCCAACACCCTGTGCTTCTCACCAGTACACTGATCGGACCATGCTGGCTGGCCTGGATTACAACCACCGTGTCCACAGACCAGCCAGGAGAAAAGCTGATTACACAATTCAGTATGTTGCATTATGAGTACTCTTGTGCATTTTACTCAAAACATTTATAAGTGATGAGTCAAAAAATATTTAACAGTATGAGGAATACAGATAGATGGTGCTGATTTATTGTTATTGATTGCATTTTATGTGAAAATAGTTTACTAATTACTCTATAAGAGAACAATGTCAGGTGTTAGCTGATCCTCCTTTCCGTATTATCAGGTACAGCAAGGTGTACAACAAAAAGTCCAGGAAGTGGAGCTTGTACTCATTGAAGGTGGAGAAGGACTACAGTTACATCGCAGACCTCCAGAGTGACATCCTCCTCCTCCGGTTGTCTACTACTGAGGAGATGCCTAGAAGCAGAACCAGGAGAGCTGATGATCCCCGTCAACATGGGGTTCTGTCAGGTGTCCCTGCCCCAACTGTGTAAATATAAAAAACAAAAAGTAATATGGTTGGTTTTGAAATGTGGTAATCTTGTCAGAGAGGTGACTGTGATATATTTAATCATCTCCACAGCAGCGATACGATGCTACGAGTAAAGTCTGAACTGTCTTCATAATCAGTCAAGATACATCTGGACACACCTTGTCTCTTCCTGTATATACTTATTTTTATTGGTGTTTTAAAAATGATCAATTTGTGATATAGGTTGTAGTTTTAGTAGTGTTTATAATAACAATAAACAAGTGTTATACCACATTTGGATGTCATTATTTCAGACATAAGACATAAATGTAGTTGCTTGATTGTTTAAGCTGCATGTTTTATCTAAAAAAGAATGAAAATATTATCCAGAACAGGGAAAAATATCTTAGTATTTTCTCTACCCTCCTGGGCATAAAAAGAAAACAATGTACAGGTATTCATTCACACAGTGGAGGGAATTATTTGTGTAGCAGTTATTGACATTACATCTTACACCCTACTAGGATTAAACCTCTGTATTGTCCTAATGGATCAGGATAACAGTTGCATATCTTCCAGAAACAGCAACTTAGTATCACGACTCTGTGACTAAGTGCTCCACATTGCCACGCTACAAACCGTCTGTATACTGCCTGACTGAACTGTCTGTTACTCTGTCCTGGGTCTGGAAGTTCAGCCTTGTGTGGTGCATGGAAACACTGTAGTCTGGATGTTGTCCACAGTCCTCAGATTCTGGCCTGTAAAGGAATATATAGTTGTTAGAACCCCAAATTGGAAAGATCGGTGTTAATAGGACAGAACATTCATCAACATGATCAGATATTTTTATTGAACAGGGGTTTGTTGTTCTCTAACAGGACTTCTGTGTCCACATTACACACCAGGTCAATGTACATGACACAGATGAGCCGATGGCTGAAGCAGAGCTGTAGTTAGTTGTTGTAATCAGTAAACGATAATAAAAAATAATAATAGTGATGGATTACATTTATATAGCACTTTATTTTTGACACCCAAAGGGCTTAAGGGGAAACACCAGAGAAACTTTGAGACAAGTACACTAGGAAATAATAGACTAATATTAAAATACCCGTTCATATGCCGTTGTTGGAGTGTGAAGCTCGACGCAGGTATGTGCTGCTCGGCTTGCACCTCGTCCTCCCCGTCCTGCCTCTTCTTCCTCGGACCCCAGCAGCCCTCCCTCCTCTGCTTTGCCTCGACCCCGGGCCTGTCCCGGTTTGTGCTTGACTCTGGGGTGCAGTCCTCATCAGAGACAATAATGCTGTCACCGTGGAAGCTCTAACATGCAAAACAACGTACATGTTATGAGTCTAACACGAAATACACGTTCATGTAGTGTAACTGATGGAAACGGGAAAATGTGTATCAGCCTGTTTTTAGCTTTGCCCAATGTTTCCGCAGCTGTTAGCACAGCTACCTGTTGCTAACAGTTAGCTAGCCAGCTCGTTACTGATTAAAACTCGGTCTTTTTAAACCTATCCAATAATAACATGCTAGCTTGATAGTGAGTACGAATAGCCGGGTTAGTTGTTTATTTTCATATTGATAAAGTTAGATGTTCTAGAGATTCTTACCGCTGATGTTTTGGGGGCGTGGCTTTGGAAGGAGCCCAGAAGGGAGGGGGTGGGAGTTTCTCTGTTGGATACTTTAAAAATACAGCACTTTCTGGCTGGTTTCTCAAACTTACCTACCCTGCCTTTAATAATCACATTTTACTTTTGTGAAAATTAAAGTTAGTAAGAGTAAGACTTTTGCAGATGCTGTTTTCAAAAATGACACACAAGCTAAATAGAATAATAATTTTAAGAATTCCTTTGACATTATGAGAAACCTGATGAACTGCCTAGTTGTAGTGTCTTAACAATAGTTAAAACGAAAATGTTATATACCTCTAAATGTTATATCCACATTACAATTGGAAATAAGTTCTACATGATATCATTTTCTCTGCTTTGGATTGCCTCCCACTGCCTACATGGCCAGACGGCACCCCACCTTGGCCTGTCTCACACCAGGCCTTCATAGATTACCTTTCACAAGAAATCACATCACACCTGACTGATCCCTTCAGCAACTTATAATGTATCATCTGGTAACATGCACAAAGTGCAGTTGAATTGTATTTGGTAAAATGGGCTATATGTAGTTTTTCAATGAAATCATTTATCAGTAAATCACTTTTTTACTGTCTATTTGTCAATGGGTAGCCTCACTTAGAACACGCCTGTTTTCTCTATTTGCTTTTAATAGCCACTGTTCTCCTTTTTATATGGTCTGTTATAAGTGTGGCAACAATCTCATTTGTAATATTCAGTCACACACCTGGTTGCAATCTAAAAACCGCACTGCTAGTGGCCGCTGAAAACTACATATTGCCACATTTAATTTCATCAAGTATAAAGTCAAAATTTATGTCAAATATAAATTATAAATATAAAGTTAATCAAAGTCTTAACTTTGATAGCAGGTAGACATCCTGCTTCAATTTACATTTTAACCCATCTATTTGTGCAGTAAGAAAATATTTGCAATGTCACATACACACACAACATGTCATCATACCTTAACAACAAAATAGGTCTTTTGTCCATACCTCCCAAAATGACACATAAGAGTTTCTCGTACCAGTCCAGCAACAGGAGTACTGTGCCTTAACTAGGATATGTAAGCTCCTTGACATAAGTCACATGATGTTAAACACGTGGTAATGTTGTGAAATGGTCGCAGTTGGTTAGCTTTAGGCAGAGAAACTGCTTGATTAGGTTTAGGTCAACATTGTGGTTTGGGCTAAAGTACATTACATAAGTCACTTGATGCAGGTAACATAAATCACATGACTTAACTCACATGACTTCAGTCAGTAACACTATTTAACTGAGCTATAAATAACTCAACATTTACTTGGTTTCACTTTGGACTTTAACCCCAGTCTTCTGTGTGAAAGTATTGTGTTAACTCATCCTTCCACCCCACTCACCTCCTTGACTAATTTCCCTACGGGGACAAATAAAGATTGATCGATTGATTGAGGAAGGACTTTCTCACCCTTTATAATACATCAACTGAATTCCTTCTTTGCTAATGTCATACAGCCACTTGAGGTTGTATATGATCGTTTTTATGAAGACAGGCTGCAATGACAGGATGCAGAGTCAATTAGGTGTTCACACAGACTTTTACTGAAAGTGTCACGGTGGGTGATAGACAGAGCAGTGGCCTGTACCATGAAGCGAGTTCAGCATACCCAAGATATCTTTATGTTATCTGGCTTCACTAACCCTAACAATTACAATAGGGGTAAGCGGTCCCATGAAGCTGGTTGTCAACTCGGTAAGTCAACCCAGGGTTTTCCAATCCAGCCTTAAGAAATTCAGACAGAAATTCACCGACCATGTGAATGGCTAAATGAACAGGCGTAGTGCATAATAATGCATTGATTTGATGTGTTCTTATGGCGTCTATAAACATATTAGACTTAGGCTATTCTTTCAGCTCAGCTGTGTTTCCATAGACTCGGGCTCGGGCACTGAAAGTGGTCGCTCCACCTCACTTTTAAGAACTTCTCATCACTTCAAAAATGAGATTAATTCATTTAACACACTCAAAAGGGTTCCAAACATTGTTCTAAATTAACTTCATAAAGCAATGAAAAGAAAAATCCATTCTTGTCATAAAATGTGTTCAAATAGTGGTTGAAAGACTGAATCTCAACATTTAGGCTACTTAAAACTCACCTCATTACCTGCGCCCACATCTCAAAAGGTGGGGCGGAACATTACCAGTCTCTGTGATAGCCTGTAAGATAGCTACTAACCTAAAATAAATAGCCTACATTCATATTCAAATTTATTTCAATATCCCTACCAAACTGCTCATAATTCAGCCTCACATAAGAAAAAAATAAAACCTATTTATTTAAACGGCTGCGATAGGCTGTGAACGGCAATTTATGCTGTGAACCTAACCTGCTCCGGAGGTTTACTTCAACAAACGCTGAGTTTCTCTCTGACTCCTCCCCTCCTGCGGAGCCTGAAGCGGCTGTCTCACACACCGTTTCATTTCCTCATTCATACTGTCGATATGAAAGCACATATTGGAACGGAAATTACGGTTAAATAGGCAATTAGTTTTTAGGGTTTTTTACCCAAACATGATCTTGAACATGACGCTTTTATGATCAATCTGTCATCAATGTATGGACAGAGAGTTTTCTTTGGACATCGTAAATTTATCCTCAGCACAGAATAAAATCGATAAGCTACACTGTCCTTTATAACACAGTGACTCTGTGGACATTAAGGCAAAACACTTACCGTGCGCTACAGTGCTGCAGTTTAAAGTAATCTGTATAAAACTGATCAATGAACAGTAACCTTTCATATTGTAGTCGCACAGATTGAACGTTCCTACTGTAGTTATCAACTGGATATGATGTGAATATTTCTGAGTCAGGATGACTGTGGTGCAGCTGAAACAAATAGCCTAGGCCTAAATGTAGTTTGAAAGTGAGTTTTTCATTATCTGGTGATTGTCTGAATGTGTTTTGACAGCATTTCATAAAATACGAAATGAGCAAGGTTTTATTAATGGAACATAGACGTCTAAAACTTCACAGTCAGTTTGAATCTAGACACATTTTACATTGCAAAAAAATCATTAATAGGTGTAGCATGTCCAAAACTAGCTATGAATTTTAATAAATTTATGAGAATTAATACCCAATTATGAATTTTAATATTCAGAAAATATCAATCCATAAAAAGCTCTCGTTTAAAAAGGGCACCACCGGAGTTGTTATTATCCTAGAGTCTCCGGACCTCTAGGTAGCTTTTAATAATTATACAATTATTCACTAGTGATCAGTTAGTTAATAATCGCTCAATTATCTTAAATCAGTCAGTCAGTCTCATATCTAAAGGGTCAATTCTCTTGGCAGGGATGTGGAAATAGTCAACACACACACTTTCTTGATTACAGTGAATTTATTAACTAACTAATATGGCAACGGAAAACTAATGAAAGTAAGCTATGAGTTTAGGAGTTAAAAAGACAATATTAATATTATGGGACATCCCTGATCACAGAATGTTTGTTTGGTCTTACTGCTTGTCGACGGCCTGCTTTGGCCTGTTGCACGGGTCCCACGCTAGATGCCCGATCCTGGCTTTTTGCTAGGGATTCTCCGGGGTTCTCCGTGTCTGAAGAAAAACCTCAAGGGTTGGCCGTCCTCCGTCTGGCAATTCGCCGCTGGTGAGACCACGTGGCTTGGTCTGACTTCGGTGAAGTTCGCTCCTGAATTAGACCAGGGTAACTTAACGGACTGATAACTTTAACAAAACAAAAGAAAGAAAGAAAATAAAACAAGTAAAGTTGCTGTTAAACGAGGGAAAATCGATGTCGCGGCACTTCGCGTGTGTAGCTTCAAGTGAATAAAGGCTTCGTTGCGCTAGTCGAACTCTTAGGGCGTTGCCGGGAGAGGCACGCCAGACGCGTGCCGAAGCGTCTAGAGAGCAGAGCGGAAGACCAGAGCCCGAGGAGAAGAGAAGAGAGCGGGCGACGTCGTGTGTCGCTCTTTTGTTGTCTGGGGCGTGGTTCCCCAGAGGGCAGTCCTTTGTTCCCGACAGGGAGCATTTCCCGAGGGACTGCCTTTCTAAACTTTTAATGTCTAGAAAAGAAAAGAAAATCTATTTGCGCGTATTATAATCAAATATTTTTCACAATCAAACCTCAGTGGTCAAACAGTTGTACCGTTCTAAGTTAACCATTTGGTAACAGGAGAACAATTGTCCAATTATTGGTCACGATGAGTGAGTGACATTTATACATTAACGGCATTTCCGACGATGGTATGTAATACTTTTTTCGTCCACTTGGGGGAACTCAGGTTACATGAGGAAAGCTTAGATTAATCCAATACAATCTTTCCTTAGGAACTGGGGAATTTAGTTATTTAGCCTTAAATTCAAGCTGGCGATTAATAGAGTATAGTATGACATTTCTTTATCATCATTTCTAAAGGAATCATGTGAGAAAGTACTGTGAACAAGCATTGGTTACACATACGATGAAGAAGTGTCCTTAATCTTGCTGAAAATAAAAACACTGCAAAAGTAACTTATTTAGATTCTTTTCAGCAATAATATCAACAACACATAGCAACAACATGGTAACTTAACTACTCAAATAGAGGCAAACGTAACCAAGTAACTAAAAGATTTAATTAAACAGTTAATGCTTTGAGTCTTTGGAGACTGCAGTCTTTGTTTACACAAAGTTCAGGACAGTCCTGGATTTTGTCACTTAGGCATGAAGGGGTATCCCTTTGAAGGGGTAATGAAACACAGAGCAAGGTCAGTTGCCACGGTTACATGTGTGTGAGGGGCAGTTTAGGATTTCCTGCCTCCCTCCAAGGAGAGTTCTGATAGGCTGTTCAGGGAAATGCTAATTGCTGGTTAATGTCCCTTTTGTCAGTTTAACAGTCAGGCGCCGCGTTATCAGGCTTCGTAATCAAACGTGCCAGTTTTACGATCAACTGCTCATGAATAGCACTTAGAGAAAGTGACCTCCACCCCCTATTCTTTCTCTCTTCAGCAGTCTGTTGAAAGTTGTTTTGAGTAGTTCAAATTTATTTAATATAAAATCCACACTGTTCAGACTGAGTCAGACTGTCACTTTACAATCACAGGTCCATGAAGAGCCTAAACTATGTCTAATCTGTTCGATTAATATTTTCATGTTAAGTTATTGCCACCGGCATTTAGTCCCATCAGGTTATAGCAGAATATATAGGCCTGTAGCTATTTACAGGAAGTAGGAGAATCCCAGCACTTTATCAATCATTAAGGAAATTCCAGTCTGGTAAATGATGAATGAGCAACGCTGTATAAAATGTAGTATTGTAACGTTTTAGAGCCAATCATGGTCCGCGTTGGCAGCATTCATATTTCTAGCTCCACCCGATTAAAATGGAGGCTCTGCCTTTATTTACCCGTTGCCATGGTGAATTGTAGTATCAGAGCTCCATTGATGATGGCTTTTTTCCATCCCCACGCACGTGCTTCCATCAGGCTCAACATACTCAGAGTTGACTGAACTTATTCTGATCGGCCTTTCTGAAACCGAAAACTCGGAGTTTGACAGCTCAGAGTTCGTCAACCCAGACTTCAGGTTTACGCTCCACCATGCTCTCTTTTTCAGCCGCTAGCGTCTGATGGAGATATACTAGAGATATTGTCAGTTCATCAGTAATGTGGTTGCTTGGGTTTTAGACTTAAATTTTATGACCTTCTTAAGCTGTGTAAGAACCATACCTGTTGCTCACCATAGCCATTGGCTGTGTGATCGATCTTCTTTATTGTGTAGAGTCCCAAAGAGGTAGTTTTTGTCAGGACATCAAGGTCAGATCAATGAAAATCCGATATTTAAATATCACTTGATTAGGCATGATTCCTGGAGGGACCCCAAAGCTGAAATCAAGCAAAAATGTCCTCTAAATGTTTCAGGGTTAACCAACTGTAGTGACAAGTGGCCCACTGCAAGGTACCCCGCTCTCTCGGGTCACCATCTCTGGGCACCCTTAGTGCTTTATGAATTCTGAAACCACTTAGGAAAAAGGGCGACCTCTGATAGTTTCAATACTAGGTACTGGCGTGACCGTCTGTATTTAATTTCTAACTCCAGATTCAAAAGTTCCCTAGTCAACCCCTCTTCCTCTCTCACTTTAGATTTCAGAGAGTAGGGCACTGAACACATAACCTGGAATGAGCTCCTTACAGAGGTGGTATTATGCTCATTTTCAGGTTCAAAATCTTATTTAGGGGTTGTACCAGAACAGGTTTACATGGTTTAATTTTCAAAAAACACCATATTTTTCTCATACTGCACATTGCTGCAGCTCCTCTTTTCACCCTATGTGTTGTACGCTCCGCTCTTGAGCTACAGAGTTATGCATCTTACTTGTACAAAATCTTTATTGGGAGCTGCACATGCGCAGTTCCCAGGTAAGGACTACTAGCCAATCAGAAGCAGAGAAGGGCGGGTCGTAAGAAACAAGGTAGTGTGATCCAAATCAAAGCCGCGTCAGACACAACCACACAACATCATTGTTCCACATCTTACCATAAACCACTACAGAAATCACCATATTTCAACTCAATTTTACATAAAAATTGTCCAAACAATTTGAACGTTTGCTCAGTAGCTTTCACATCAGGTTTAACGTTAGGATTATAGTTATAACTTTAGCTGTGTTAGCCAACGTTTACAACAACTCCGCACTTGAACAGTCTGTGAAGTTACATTGCCGTGTTAATTTAAAACATAATTCACAACCAATAAAGCATACTTACAGGTTGTGATTGTGAATTTCCAGGCCCAAACAGAGTCGGAGTTGCATCGTCTTATAGGACAAAATGTTGAACTGTTGCCCGTGTTGTGACGATCTATGCTGCCTTGCCGAAAAATGCTACCACAGCGCAAATCGATAGACTCGACTCTACTCGGCCCTGCTTCGTTTTCCATTGCAGGTAGTACCCAGAGATAGTACGTAGCTTGTCGTCATAGCGACGCCACACACAACTGCCGCAACGTAATGTTCAATGCGACACACACACCACCGATCCACACAGCTTTCTCTTTTTTTAAGTTAAAACGTTTCAAAATTACTCAGAATGTAAAGACAGATAAGCGGTATGAAAACCTTCCAGCTGTGTTTTCCTCTGCCGTTGTTGCTGCAGCGGTCTGTGTGACGGCGGGAGCAGAGGGCTCTGTGAGCGGGCGGCTGGCCGGCCTCACACGCTCCTCCCACAGTTTGGCACAGGCATCCCACGCAGCCACTTGCGGAGCTCCTCAACTCCGAAAATATTCAAGCACATTTTTGTTCTGCCATCACTTCTCATAAAACTGTCAATATTCGAAATCTACACCGCTGATTTCTCACCTCAAAACTTCTCAGAAGTGGATTTAGAGACGAAATTCCATACGAAAACTGTAAAATATAAAACTTTCTGTTGCTGGCCTCTGTCTGGCACACGCAACGATGATGCAGTGAATAGTGACGATTCTCTCTGACCAATCAGCAGTCTGTCGTGTTTTCACATTGCATTTTAGTATCCCTCAGCTTGCATGGAACCTCAATGGAGATGAGGTGATGCGAAAAAAAAGTACCTGGAAGCAGGTACAGGTACAACATTTCTAAACCAAACAAAGGCGAGTCGAGCCAAAGGGCCTCCGCTCAGACTAGCTTGGTTTGAGGGCGTGCCTGACCTGCTTGGCAAGCTTTATGACGCATTTTCATTGTGACGACACAAGTAAAGGAAGTGAAGGGCTGGACTACAAACGAGCTTTCAAGCGGTTCAGAGCAGTGCTTTCTGTGGGAGATGGGAACTCCCTTTGGGCTGGACTTTGGGATTTTTCACTTTGCAAACCACAAAAAAAAAAATGCACTAAAAAGATATATAACTCAATAAAGGGGAGGGAAAAAGCCAAAAAGCATAATACCACCTCTTTAAAGGGCCAGTTTGCTGGTTATCTGTAATGAGGTGTGTTAATGTAGGCAGTGTGAATGTTAAAGTAAGTAAATACTAACTTACCAGTTCAGAAGAGGGGAAGAAAACAAAGACAAAAAAGTATGCGCAGAGCTCTATGGTCAGCAACTTAAATAAATAAATAGACAGGGAGGACCCCACCCTTTTCTCAAACAATCATATCCTGAAGAACTCGATCATCACATTGATTGGTTTTTACATTACTTTTCCTTTTATGGGTAGATGGTCCTGTGCATGTAATGTGAACATGTCATCCTGTGAGAGCAGAACTTGGTTGCATGTTGATGGAAACGCTGTGGCCAAAATCAGCAGATATCTGCCTGCTCAGTTGCTCAGGTTTCTGCGTTCTGAACCCATCAACTTCTGCACAGCTATGACATGTGGCTCGTGTATGTTGAAGGTGTGTGTCTAAGTATGGGATCCTGATCTTTTGGCCAGTACAACCTAGTGCCTTGTGTAGCTCCCGCACAACATGAGGGGCTTCTTCATGCAGTATGTGAACGTGCAAATCCTTATACCACACACTGGAGAATATGGTAATAAGGAATTATATTTTATATTACTGTTGTTATTATTATCATTATTATCATTATTATTCTTATTATTGTTATTATTTGCACCCAATGTAGGATATTTTTTTTTCTTTCTTTGCAGCAATAAGGACTGTCCGTCACTGTTTTCTCAGACAGGTTATTTTAAATTTTTTATTAGCATGTAACCCTTTAGCTACAGCATTAACCTCTGCTGCTTGTCATTACTACCCTCAGATTTTCTTTCAAAACCATTTTTCTACCTGCTCTTTCTGTAATTGCTGCAGCTACTCTTCCACCATGTTGTGATGGGCTGGGTTTACTTTCATCACAATTTCAATGAAAACCCAATTTCTAATATCTTCATTTACTATTACCAGTAGGTGTTTCCCCTGCTCATCTGCTGATTGTCTAGGCTACCTTTGCATCATGTTTCAACATGCGGTTAGCAGATTTCACCATAATCACAATTGCAGTTACTATTTAGCAACAAACGTCTGTTTGTTCACTGTTAAAGTAGTTACAAATACTGCAAAAGACACCACTTTATAAACCACTTTTGTGTAAAATGTTCAGGTCTTTCTTGTAAAGTTGCTTAAAGTTGTAGTGTACTTCTATACCATTAGTCTGGCAACCACAACTGCCAGTTATTTTCATGTAAAAACTACCGGATTTTTTGCAGTGTACTCTTGCTATCAAATAGTGTTTTAACATCTCAACATTCCTGTAAAATTCATGCAAAACACCTATTCAAGGCATATCCAATTGTAAATTGAATGTAGTTCTTGAACCATTTGGAGGTATATTCATGGTTTTGGGCTTTTCTGAAAGATAACAATCTGGAGTGTCTAACCCAAACGTCAGAGATGGGGACTCGAGTTTGAGACTCGGACTCAAGTCCAACTTAAGTTACACTGTGTCACACAGTGACTTCAGACTCGACTTGAGACTCGTCTTTAAAAGACTTCAGACTTGACTCAGACTTGAGGTGCGGGACTCGTGAACAATGTTTATTTTTAGGAAACATCTGATGAGCTTGCTGTTATTCCCCTCCCTCCGTTACCTATAACCTGCCTAAGTAATTAACACATAGTATGCTACGTGCTGCCACACGTGAGAGAGGACAAGAAATACAGCTATTGTACCATTCATCATAAACTTTGGCTTTAAAACTTCATACAAGACCCAAACAAAGAAGCACTGAATGCAAAATAGGTTAGTAACCTGAGGTGAGTAAACATGTTTAGCTTAGCACTGGCCATCTAACGTAAGCTTGCTTCTTGCTTTAGCTACGACCTACCAGAGGTTAACTCTGACTGTCGTTCGTTATGAAAAGATGAATGAGCGTTTGTTTACTTGCCAAACTTGCGGTAGTAGATTAACATAATGATTAACATTCCGCTGTCTGCCATCACATTAATTATTACCGTTGGCTGCAAACAGGCTACAGGCTTATTGTTGATCATGCATCGTTCAGTTTTATTTAGTTATAACGTTACAATGGGTTTGAGAGTCTGGTGGTGTGTTGATTTACAGGAGTTAATAAGCTGTCATTAATTGTAGTCGTTATACATTAGGCTACTTGGTTGTGCTGTGTAAGTGAAAAACAGGTTACAGGTTTAATATTGATCATGTAACTTACAGTTTTATTTAGTTAATTTTACACTGGGTTTAAGAGTCTGGTGGGGTGTTGACTTACATTAGTCAATAAGCTGTCATTAATTGCATTGCACATTACATGGTTATGCTCTGTAAGTGAAAAACAGGTTATAGTTACAGAATCCCTTATAGCTATGCAGTTTTATAAGCAGCCTGGATTGAACGCAGCAGGTGATACAACGTTCATTAAAACCACCAGAGACTTGAGACTTGACTCGGACTCTAGCTCAAAGACTTGTTAGCATCTCTGCCAAAATTCAGAACAATTGTAAGTGCTACTGGAATTCATTGTTATAAGTTTAAACACACTAAAACTAATATATTTTTCATTTCCGCTTGAAAGTGCTTTCCTAACAAATGCATGCAGACAACTATAGCTGGGACTTATAGCTGGAAAACACTGTAGGACCACAGAATAAAGCATTACCTAGTCCTAGTTTAAATTTCATACCAATACCATAAAAATTACTATTTTACACAGGTTTTTCTAAGTGTATGTCTTAGCGTATTTTTTCTAAAACAGCACTGCCCCTTGGCGGCAGGCGGCTGCTGCTGCATTGCTCTGTAGCTTGACGCAGATGTGTTTTTTGGCTGGTAGATCATGAACTTCCTACTTAAAGTTGGATATCGTTATTTTCTGAATTTTATTGGCTACACAAAGTGCCAGTCATAGGCACAATTGCTTGCAACTGGCTCGGCCTACCCACAAAATAATGGAGGCTGGCCCTTCCTTACAGCGCAGGCTCTCGTTGGCTATTGAAGGCTGTGAAACGGACATGTGAGTTCCTAATGTGTCGGATTTGGTGTCACTCGAAAGGTTAGAGTTCAGCGGCTAATTTAAATACAAGCTATCGTAGTTGTTTACATTCAAATCACCGTTATTACGGTTATAATGACATACAAGCCACGTCTGCCTGCAAATATGAAACGATACCGCAGCAGTTCCTGGGGATTTATTGATGGAATTATGTGTTTTGGACTAAATATTTTTACTTGATTGGATCATCTGGACCTTTGACAATGTAACAAGACCAGTTTTGTTGGAATATAACTGATTGGTGGATTACTATGAGGCTTCATAAGTGAGTCGCGTCAATTTTGCTGGTGATGGTTGGCATTGGTCAAATCACGGGAATTTTAGCTTTCAAATGGTGTATCATGGGAGTATGAAGTTAACATAGCAGCTGTGTTCACATACCGAAACTGTTAACTGTAGTGATGTGTGATACCACTTAATTCCTATCCGATCCAATACCAAGTAATACCCAGGCTGGTATTGCCAATATTATATAGATATTATATTGCCATTGGGGTGGTGATGGCGCATAGATAAGATGCTTGCCTTTGGTGTGGGAGACCCGGGTTCACTGTGAGACATCCATCATTGTACCCCTGAGCAAGACACAAGACACAAGACGCTCCAGAGGCGTGCGACCTCTGACATGTATAGCAATTGTAAGTCGCTTTGGATAAAAGCGTCAGCTAAATGAATAAATGTAATGTACCAATACTTTTTAAATATTTTATTTCTAGTTTAATGTGACCTCCCCCCTCCCGTTTCTGTATTTATGAGAGAAATAAGGAGTAGGCTGAAGCCTTACCAATTCAAAATAATAGCTGCATAATGACAAGACATCAAACTACTGTCATATTCTTTAATTATAATGAAAATATCCTGCTCAGAATTGCCGCTTCATAACATCATCCTATTATTTTGACTTAATCTCAGATGTTTAGCGAAGTTTGCAGTGTTGCCAAAGTATTTCACTGTCCTTGCACACAGATCACACACAGCGTCATTATTACCTTCACAGCTAAAATACAGCCAGACGTGACTGCTTTAAGTCACGTCAGCCATAGTCAGTATTCAATCGCGTGAAATGTAAAGGGAAGCAGCGGCTCACTTCAAAGAAGCGCCGTCACAGAGCCGTAGCACAAGCATGACTTTGAAAGGCGGAAAGAAAAGTAGTTCCTATAACCGAGTAGCCTATAATTAGACCATCCTGGTGACAGTAAGATACTTATGATAAAACACACACTCACTCCAAATTACTGAGTTTAGATATCAATCCTTTTATATGAGTATCGATCCTAGAGCAGGAAACGTTGGTATCACTAGTTAACTGATTTTTGCCCTCTCCATCAGATGCCCTGCCAGGTAAAGGGATACTCCTGATCCCATCCGACCTTCAGTGTAATAATATGGAGGTGGTTATTGTGTGGACATCCAGATAGTTTGCATCATACTCTGGTGCTGAAGGGGTTTCTTACCCCACTTCAGACCAAACAAAATCGCTCACTCATACCTGGTTTTTAAATGGATACGTTTGTTGACCCTTTTTACACGGATGAGTTCCTAGCCCCTGCACACGAGGTGATCAGTCTCGCTCGGGCGTCACTCCGTTCTGGATTACTCTTTCGAATTCAGCCGGTGATACATGAATATTATAAGACTTATAATATTGGGTTTGAGTTTTTTAAACAGTCTGGGTACTTATTAAGCCCTATGGCCTGCACAGATTGACGTGTAAATGTCTCTGGCACCCAGTCTGGTACTACATATTTCAGCACGACTCTTTGCCCTGCCCTACCTTATCGGATCATGGGACAGATACTGAGTTCTCACCCCTCGTGCCTGTGAGTGTCTAGGTCCCTGGCCTCCCTGTGCTCCACTTGGGTAACACAGATTACCTCAGCATGGCCAGTGAGACAAACATTCTTTCTTAACAACAAACCACCTTAGACTAAAGTCACCTTAATTACAGTCAGGTACAATCTTTACTGATCACTGTACTTCCAGTGTGTCTAGCGAGGCAAGTCATGCATGCACAAGGCAGCCTGTATTCTGCTGCTTTGTTACTCAATCAAGATTCCCCTCTCCTCAGGGACAATTAGAGTTCATTGAAACTGCAGCAAGCAGCCTACCCTTTGCTGCCTGAGCCAGTTAAGAGACCGCTAATTTCTCAGGGCAATTAAGTTTAACTCAACAAAAAAACTCCCGTATTCATACAGGACAACTATTTTTTATCGAGCCACACAGTTGGGCGCCAAGTGGCCCACCTCAAGGAACCAAGCTCTCTTAGGTCACCATCTCTGGGTGCCCTTAGCACCTCTGATAACAAGTTAGTTTCAACACTAGGTACTGGCCTGACTGTCAGTATTCAACCCCTCGTCCTCTCTTGCTTTAGATTCGAGAGAGTAGGGCACTGAACACATAACCTGGAATGAGCTCCTTAAAGGGCCAGTTTGTTGGTTATCTGTAATGAGGTGTGTTAATGTAGGCAGTGTGGATGTAAGTAAGTAAATACTAACTTACCAGTCCAGAAGAGGGGAAGAAAACGAAGACAAAAAATGGGACGAAAAACTCTTTCTAGTTTTCTTAAGGCGTCCACCCAAAGAGAAACTTATTTATTTTCAACAACCCCCTAAAAGTTCACGCAGAGCTCTATGGTCAGCAACCTAAATAAAGAAATACACAGGGAGGACCCCACCCTTTTCTCAAACAATCGTTGGCTGAAGAACTTGATCATCACATTGATTGGTTTTTACATTACTTTTCCTTTTATGGGTAGATGGTCCTTCTGTCCAGTAGTTGCAACACCCCTTTGCCTCAGTTCACAAACAATTTTCCAAATAAGGTAATAAAACATACAGGTCTCTATAACTCATGTTAGTATAATCCTTTATATATTTAACACATAAAGGCCAAATATGGTAGGCCACACTTCTCAAACAAAATAAATGAACATCCCTTCTCTTACATGCATGCACAAATAAAAAAAATCAGTTTTAAATGCATCACTCCAAATGCATAATACATTAAATCAATTCATGTCATCACTCATTCTATTGTCCTCATCTCTTTATGACTTCAAAAGGAGAGAAAGTCCTCCCTATTGTCACAAAATGAAGATGCTTGTCTCTTCACAAATGTTGATATCACATTAGCAAATGTGAAGTGCCTTCTTTGCTGATCAAAACAATTATTCAGACATCATCAGGGGATACATATAAAATGTGTTATCTCAAAAAACAAGTTTTAAAATTAAACAAATAAAAACTCAAATTATATAGATTTAAAAGATTACAACCCTTGACCCTCCACACCTCTTTTCACACCTCCACTTGTGCGCGAGATGCACACATCTGTCGTATTTATCTAAAGGGTCGAGTTGCCAGCAAGAGCGGACTTTCACTTCCTCTTTACTGGACATCAACGTCTAATCTGAAATATGATCATGCACAACCATAGGTGTCTGGAGGCCGAGCAAAGGTCAGCACACAAGAGACTGCAGAGACACATTAGAATATAACAGTATATCAAACAAAACATCTTTCTTACTTTAACTTTGTACTTTTGCAACCTGAGCTAAGCAGTCAACAATTATCTTTAATTATCTTAAAACACAGGGCATCAGAGTTAAAGCACAGGCGAATAATTTTACTATTTGGCTTGTTTATGTGTTAGGCAGTCAAACAGTATCTATGAAGGCCCCCCAAGAACCAGAACCAATTGCTTCCAGTCTCCTTTTCTTCACATTTATCTCATTATCACAACACAATTCAAAAAACACAATGTATACATAGCAATCCGAGAAAGTTTGTCTGCTGTAGCTTAATTTTTAATCCTTATGTATTACCACAGCACATTGATGTAACTCAATGACCAGTGTGTCTTAACTTCTATCATTGTTAATTAGATAAATTATAATTATATATTGGTCAAGACAACTTGCTGAAGTTCAAACCAAGCATGAGAATGGGAATGAAAAGGGATAGTTGTTGGTGCCAGACTGGCTAATCTGATCTACTGGGATTTTCATGCACAACCTCCCTATGGTTTACAGAGAATGGTTCAAAAAAGAGAATATATCCAGTGAGCGGCTATATGTACGAAAATGCCTCGTTGATGTCAGAGGCCAGAGGAGAATGGGCAGATGAGAGAAATGCAACATTAACTCAAATAACTACTCGTTACAACCAAGGTGAAGCAGGTGGGCTAAAGCAGCAGAACCACACTTGGTGCAACTTGTGTCAGCTAACAGGAAACTGAGGGTACAATTTGCACAGGCTCACCGAAATTGGACAATATAAGATTGTAATAATGTTGTTGGGTCAGAATTTGGTGTAAACAACATGAACGAATGGATCCATCCTGCCTTGTATGAACAGATCAGGATGGTGGTGGTTTTGTAATGGTGTGGGGGATATTTTATTGGCACACAAATCTGCAGCAATTGGGTAATGCTATCATGTCAACATGGACAAAAGTCTCTGATGAATGTTTCCAGCACTTTGTTAAAAGTATGCCAAAGCAAAAGGGGGTTCAACACGGTACTAGCACGGTGTACCTAATAAAGTGACCAGTGAGTGTAGCAGGGTATCCGTTTTATAAGTATGCTTTCAAACAATTTTTGAACATATAGTGTTGTGAATAACACTTCTGTACAAACTATGGCTGTACTGTTTAACATGTGGTGTAGTCTGTGTTTATACGGTACAGTAACGACAAAAGCACTAATTATTGGTATTACATCATCACACACATACACTTTGGTTCGCCACCCAGATTGTTATCCAGTAATTCATTGTCCACAGTTTGAATGATTGACTTAAATTAAAAGTTAAAGGTAGAAGCTAGCCATACCTTGATTTGTTACAATATAATCAGTTCTGGTTTCATTTCCACATCCAAATTCAAACTGACTTCACTACAGGTTAATTTAATAAGCCAGCATTGAATTGTTTGCCTTCATTTGGTATTATAATAAAATAATATCAATTTGTGAATATTGTTTTATCATGCATCCAATATGAAGAAGTCAAAACATTTCTAAATAATGACAAATAAAAATGACAGATCCCCTCTATCTTGCTCTCCAGACTTGCTAATACAGTTTGCACAAGATTGGCTACATCTGAAAGGGGGCCAAGAGGAAGTAATTGGCGAAAACAACCATTTCACAACTAATGTTCATAACTAATGTTCACAACACTGGGGAGAGAGATAGAGATGGTGAACGAGAAAAGACACAAGGGAAAGGGCTGGATAGAAAGGGGGAGAGAGGAACATCTGGGTTCTGCAGGAGACTGAGGAGGTTCCCAGCTGCTCTGCCGACCTTCCCTGTGCCAAAGAGAGAACCATGGGAATGGCTTTGCTGCTTCCCGTGTCTGAAAGTGGATCTACATGCCCAATAAAGAATGTTTTGCCTCACATTGCTTTAATAATCACTCTCTCACTATCTTGCTGGAAGGAGTAGAGGTTTCAGGATTCTCAATCATGTCAGTGTTGGTGGCAGTCACAACAATCATGTGTGTTTAAAAGATGGCTTTATGCCAGGCCCTGTCCTGTATGATAAAAGTCTTGAGACAAAACCAGTTTTGGAGTAAGTAATGGTGACTGCTGTCCTGTTGACTATCATTAAGCTGTTCCTCCTAACATTAAAGACATGATGATAAAGTATGGAGGTATGTCCTGGTGGGAATTTATCATTTTAAAATATTCCAGTATCATGATATTTATCTTATCAGTCATCAGTTGTATATCTATACCATATGATTTAACGGAACTTTTTAATTTATCCTACCCTCTTACAGTACCATATACATGTTTTGGACTGCAACACGGTGAGTGTGTGATATTTTTCTCAAATCATATCACATTAATATCATCAAGACTATCACTCTATACATCCCATTCACGGGTGCTCTGGATAATGGGGAAAATATTTGTCTTACAGGTGTCAGTCAGAGGTGGTGATGCACTGGTCAAAGCTGAACACTGTAAGTGAAATATTTATAACATACCCACGTTTGGATTGCCACACTCAGCAGAACACTGTAGACCAGCACCATGAAACTAGAGGCTTCTTTAATTAATATTGTTACCCCTTAAATGCAGTATGGACACTATCGACAACCTTCTCTACTGTGTAAAGCGCAGCAGACCACACCCATAAAATTATTAACCAGGTTTTGCAAGAACAAGCTTATAGTGTGAGCTTTATGAGAGAGGCAAATGATAATATCAACCATAATGACAATGATAATCTACAAATTTTCAAAATAACAAAAAATTGTAACAGGAACACCATCTCTGTTTCATATTATTTTGTGTCTTTTTCTCTTTAGCCCCTATCTCTTTCTGTCTCTCTCCCACGGCTGCCATTGAGGGGTACCTCGTATGTATGTCCTTGTTTAAACATGAACATCTGACGCAATTGGTAAACACCATTGTTTTAACTCTATTGGAGATGACTCACTTATTAAAAAAAGAAAAGAAACTGTCTTGAGCTGTCACCAGGCAGCAAATTTAAAATGTGTCTTTACAAACTCAATGCAGGTTTTAATGTTAAAGTACCTGCATGTGAAACAGATTGGAGACAATCATAATAACATTGGGAAATACCAATTAACTCCCAAGGAGTCAGCACATTTATGCCAAATTTAATCAGAGACTCTAGTGTCACAGTTGCACAATCTTCCAGGCAGCACATGTACGTTGTGCAGTGTGTGTGTGTGTGTGTGTGTGTGTATGTGTGTGTGTGTGTGTGTATGTGTGTATGCTTGAGATTCTTTGTGTGACTACATATTGCAGACATGCACATACAAAGTAGGTATGTAATTGAATATCCAAGTGAGTCCAAGGGTTTATTTGTCTGTGGAAATGAGCCAGTGAGGACAGTTGATCAGTGTGTGTGCATACTTGTGATTCCATGTGTCTATTTCTAAATCAGAATCAGAATCAGCTTTATTGCCAGGTATGTGTACACATACGAGGAATTTGACTCTGGATTGTACATTGCTCACGGTGTGCTTAGTCACACAAAAACACAAAATCACAATAATAAAAATAAAATAAAATCAGACACAGACTTAAGTGTAGACAACACAAATATACACACTATGATCAAAAACAATACAGACATATTGACAAATGCAGTGAGCAGAGTGCAAAGGATGCTAGAATAAATGTGTATAGGTATTTTGTGCAGGAGTAATGACTTGAGGTAGGTGGATTTGGTATACAGTATCTACAATATGACAATATAACAGTATGAACAGCACTGAAATAGAGAATGGTGAATAAATAAGTGTTAGCCAGTAAACAGGTGGCTGATTAGAGCAGAGTTACTGGGTTATTGCACAAGAATTCATCAGAGTGATGGCTTGTGGGAAGAAACCGTTCCTAAGTCTGTTGGTTTTGGAGTACGGTGCTCTGTAGCGCCTACCATAGGGGAAAAGCTGGAACAGATTGTGTCCGGGGTGAGATGGATCTGCAGTGATGTTTCCTGCCTGTTTCCTGACTCTGGAAATGTATATGCCCTGAATGGAGGGCGGATTGGCACCAATGATCTTTTCTGCAGTCCTGACCGTCCGTTGTAGTCTGTCCTTGTCCTTTTTGGTGGCAGATCCAAACCAGACAGTGATGGACGTGCAGAGGACAGACTGGATGATAGCTGTGTAAAAGTGGATCAGCAGGTCCTTAGGCAGGTTGAGCTTCCTGAGCTGGTGCAGGAAGTACATCCTCTGCTGGGCCTTCTTGGTGATGGTGTCCGTGTTGAGCTCCCACTTCAGGTCCTGGGAAATAGTGGATCCACAGTAGACATGGGGCTGTTGAGTATGGTGATGGGGAGCAGAGTGGGGGGGGGCTCCTCCTGAAGTCCACGATCATCTCCACAGTTTTGAGCGTGTTAAGCTCTAGATTGTTCTGGCTGCACCAGAGAGCCAGCTGATCAACCTCCCGTCTGTAGGCCAACTCGTCACCGTCCTGGATGAGGCCAATGACCGTTGTGTCGTCAGCGAACTTCAGGAGTTTGACAGATGGGTCTCTTGAGGTGCAGTCGTTGGTGTAGAAGGAGAAGAGCAGTGGGGAGAGCACACACCCTTGGGGGGTGCCAGTACTAATTGTCTGGATGCTGGATGTGATGTTCCCCAGTCTCACCTGCTGACTCCTGTCAGTCAGTAAGTTTGTGATCCACTGACAAGTGGAGGCTGGCACAGTGAGCTGGGTGAGTTTGGTGCTGAGGATGTCCGGGATGATGGTGTTGAACGCCGAGCTGAAGTCCACGAACAGGATCCTTGCATATGTCCCTGGAGAGTCAAGGTGTTGCAGGATGTAATGCAGTCCCAAGTTGGCATTATCGACTGACCTGTTAGCCCTGTAGGCAAACTGCAGGGGGTCCAACGAGGGGCCTATAATGTCCTTCAGGTGGGCCAACACCAGTCTTTCAAAGGACTTCATGACTACAGATGTCAGAGTGACAGGTCTGTAGTCATTTAGTCCAGAAATGGAGGGTTTTTTGGGGACCGGGATGATTGTGGAGCATTTGAAGCTGTTGAAGATCTGTGTGAAGATGGGGGCCAGCTGGCACAGATTTTCAGGCAGGATGGAGACACATCGTCAGGCCCAGGAGCCTTCCGGATCTTCTGCCTTTGGAAGAGGTGGCTCACGTCCTCTTCACAGATCTTGAGTGCAGGATTAATTAACAGGATAAATTACAGTAAAGATCATGTCAAAGGTTTTTTTGTTTGTTATAAACTATCTTTTAAAGTAACATTTCAGGAAGCTCTTACCATCATCCGGGAGCCCCTTGCAAGTGCAACAACACAAGACATAGCAAGCCAGCTAATAAGTTAGTACTTACTAGTGCAACAGAAAGAAGGCCATCTCGGCATCTGTCTTGCATCCTTTCTTTAGTAGTCTTGCAAACTAGTAAAAGCCAGAACAATACATTTACTCTTGTCCAGTTGCTTGCTTATCACTCTCTTTTTCTCTTCCTTGCTTCCTCTTCGTCTTCTTTGGTCTCTTTGCAGCATCTGCCATGACATCAATACTCTTGTAGTCTAGTGTAATACTAGTGTAATCTTGTAGCTTGTTTGCTTAAGAGTCACGTTGGTGCCTTACGCCATTGTTGTGATAAATGTAACTGCACATGAATTCCAATGTTATACAGCGCAGTAGCTAATGCAGCAAGACCGGAGTGTCAATGGCAGACTTCATTTACTCTATTACAAGTCCACGTACCATCAAAATGATTTTAAATTATTTAAAAATATTGATTATTTTAAAATAATAATAGTAGATAATGTTGCTTTAATTAATGTCTTGTCCACAAGTCTCTGCTCCATGCAATCATTTTCATTGCAAGTTGTTTTTGATCGATATCTAGTCTTGCAAAATATCAAAGGCAATACATGTAATGCTCCATTGGAGGACAATCAAAGTATTAATTGTCTCCTAAAGCCTGTTTTAACCAATTTCAGACTGGTATTTTGAGACTGAATAACATCCACATTCCCATATTTTTATAGTGAAGCTGTGTTCAATTTCATTGTGCACCCACAGTAAATATTCTGAGTGCATCATATAAATCATCTGGTGCATTAGTCTATTGAATGCGTGTGTAAGTACACATGTGCATCTGTGTTAGTGTATCTGCAACCACCTTCATGTGTTTCCTCAGTGTAACAGGCTGTCAGGGGGGAAGCAGACATATAGTACATATTGCGGGGGGTTGAAGGGGTCAGCTGGGTACAAGGCACCCAGTGGGAGAAGCTGGCACAGATGGAGCCCCAGACCCACTGAGCAGCACTCGATGTCAGCTGCACTGCTCAAGAGAGCCCCTGGGATCCATGGGGCCTTTGGCAGACATGAGCACTCTCTGTTTTAGTTGGCAATTAGTTTAATGGAGCAAAATCTAAAATAACTTTAGACCAACACAAATATGAAAATAAAGGACAAGGGGGACAGCCTTTGATCAGTACTCAGGTCTTAGTCTAATTCATTTTAAGCTATTTAACATGGCCAGCACCTTCCTGTCTAACAACTCAACACCAGCTGCCAGAAGCTAAGGGTAAAAGAGTTCCCTGGCTGCGTTAAACACTATGCTATGGTCAGGGAGCAAATCCAGACAGCCAAACACAAGATCTCCACGTAGTTTAGCTGGACCTGGCAAATGCCTACAGATCTGTCCCACACCAACTCATCAATTTCACAGTCAACTTCTTTCACATAACAACCTGCATCCAGTACATTGAAATCTACCTACATCAGCAATTTCTATGCCACACAAGCCAGGAAACCACAACTCACAGCAGCCTTCAAAATAATGCTGATTGGTGGAAGACAGATTGTCTGAGGAGTGAGATCCCCATCAGGACAGCATCCACCAGTTCTAAGAAGCTACATGGATGTTAGTACAACACTCCTGCGAACTTGTGCATGTGGGCAAGGATGAATCTCAAGCCAGCCAAATCTTTGAGCCAGTCAATGCGGAAAAGGAACCAGGGATGACAACATCTCCTCCTATGTCAACAGGGAGAAGATCCGGATGTTGGTAGAGCAGGCAGGGCGAAGTCTTGGGAGGCTCTACACTTCTGATCTCTCAGACAAACAATGGCTTCCTCTGTCATGGTGCTCTCTGAAGGTCTGAGGACGATAGACCAAATCACCGTGTACCAATGTCTGATGTGGCCATTGATACTGTGTGAGATCCCCTTAACACTGAAGATGGACTCAAAAGCCCACAATTCCATCCACAAATGGCTAGGCTTTCCTCTATGCCTGTCCAATGCAGCCCTCTTTGGCAGAAATACTCTTTTTGTCTTTTTTGAGTGTGGATCATAATTGTCCACAAATTGGTTTTAAACCTTTGAAAATATGTTTACATTTTGTGTGAAAAGATTCCATTGGAATGTAGCTCAGCTTCCTACTGTGCCAGTTCCGTCATGCCACACAGATTCCCATTTTAGTGACATGAGCCTCACTTGTCTTGACTAATTTTTGTCTGTGTCCCTCTACTTGTCGATCTGTGTCTCTCTCTGTACATCTAGTTCAGCTCTATTCCTCTTATCTTACCTCTTTGGAACAAGATCACTTGAATGACCATGAAAATGTGGGAGAAAGCCATGTAGCCAATTAGACCTCTTTCACTTCCTTCTATAGAGGAAGGCTGCAGACCAGGTCCAAGAGTGTGTGTCTGTATATGAGAGATATGTGCCTCCATGTGCATGCAAGGGATTGTGGTACTTCTCACTGATGTGTTACACGCTACACAGTATAGGAATCAAGTCAAATTTATTTATGGAGCACTGCTGCATTGTGCATTATACAGAGTAAATATTTAGATGAATTTTATAGAGATCAAAAAAACCCTGTAAACTGTGAATGTGCACTGCTTTCTGAGAACCAGCCATGACAGGTCTTATACTTATCATAGTAGTTTTGGCTATTTATCTCAGGCTTTGTTGGTACATAAATGATAGAGACAAACAGAAATGCATTCAAATGCATACATCCCTGTCAACGTTTCAGAAAGAAACTTTTATTTTATTTTTCTTACTTTACTTATTTGTTTACTCAACCAATGATTTGCTTACCATGTAACACTATTACAATGAAGGGATGCTGAGTGTGTCACTATACTAAACCCCAAACACAGTAAGTCATAAAAAAGAAGGATACAACAATGGCTCCAGCATAGCAATCATTACAATAGTGTAGTGCTAGGGAAGCAGCTCCCTTGTGACAATGTGTGTAGCTCTTTTTAACCACATAAACTTCACCAAAGTATCATCATACATTGCATGCATTATAAAAACGTAATACACAGGTTAAGTTTTAACAAGGGTTAATAAAAACCTAAACGGAAATCATTGGTAAATATGAACCAGCAAGAGAATTTCTGCTGCAGTCCACGTTTGTCATCTTCGCCTTCAGCATCTGTGCCACAACAGACATAACACAATTTCATTCCCGTTAATTGACTATTTTGAAGTGGAGCGACGAGAGTTTTCCATCATCATATTGTCAGGAAGCAGCTGCCAGCTGCATAGCCAGCCCATAATGCAATCAGCTACTATGTGGAGGCCTTCAGATTCTTATTGTGATAGGCATTGCTTAGACTGCTAATGTCCCTCGATTGGTTAAAACTATGCATCATTTCTTTCAGATGGCATAATACATCCCATAAAAAAAAAGAAAGATGCTAAGAAACTAATGAGAAACTTTCTTGAAATAATGAGTTAGTATCTCAAAATAATTACAAAATCTCAAAATAATGAGAAACTTCTCAAAATGATGACACGCTATACCAAAATAATGATTGATGATGATAATGATCCCCGGCCTGCTAGCCCCCAGCCCGATCCCCGGCCTGCCAGCGCCGCTAGCCTCCAGCCTGTCCCTCCTGATCCCTGGCCTGCTAGCGCTATTAGCCTCCAGCCTGTCCCTCTTGATCCCCAGCCGGCCAGCCCCCAGTCTGGTGCGGATCCCCAGCCTGCTAGCGCCGCTAGCCCCCGGCCTGTACCTTGGTCTGCTGGCGCCGCTAGCCCCCAACCTGTCACTCCTGATCTCCGGCCCCTTAGGGCCGCTAGCCTCCATACCTTGTCGGAGGACCACCCGACATCTGGCCCGTCGGTGGTCCGGCCAACCCCCACACCTCGTGCTCTGTTGGTGGATCGATTGGCTTCTGCCCCGCCGGTGGTCCGGCCCACCCCTGCTCCTTGTGCTTTGTTGGCAGATCGATCGACATCATCCCTGTTAGTGGTCCGTCCAAGCCCTGCTCCTCGTGCTTTGTTGGCGGATCGAACGACATCATCCCCATCGGTGGTCTGTCTGAGCCCTGCTCCTCGCACCAAGGCCCTCAGCCCAGCAGTCCCTTCCCTGATTCCCCCTGCTGCTGTCACGCTGCCGGCCTCTAGCCCGGCTCCCCGGCCTCTGGAGAGGTCTCGCCCGGCTCCTCGGCCTCTGGAGTGGTCTCGCCCGGCTCCCCGGCCTCCGGAGAGGTCTCGCCCTCATCCCAGTTGCCCCTTTGCCCGACCTTGGGGGCGGCCTCCTGGAGCCTCCGGCCCTCCCCGTCGACCCTCTGCTCGGCCCCCTTTGGACCTTAGCTCAGGCTCTCGACCTCCTGACCACCCCCGTTCCCTCTCTGCCCTGCCCCTAGGAAGCCCACCTCAGGTCTCATGTTCCCTCTCCGCCCTGCCCCTGGGAAGCCCGCCTCTGGACCCATGTCCCCTCTTTGCCCTGCCTCCGAGCCGTCCTCCTGAGGTCTCATGTTCCCTTTCTGTCTTGCCCCTTGGACATCCGTTGGAGGCTCCTTGCCCCATCTCGGTCCCGTCTTCGGGCCGCCCGCCTGAGTTCCCTGGTTCCCCTGCTCCGCCTTCGGTCCGCCCGCCTGAACTCTCCTGCTCCCTCTCTGTCCTGCCTTCGGGCTGCCCTCGGCCCGCTCGCCGGAACTCCCTGGCTCCCCTGGTCCGTCCACGGCCTGGCTCCCCTGGTCCGCCCTCGCAGATAGGTTGTGGACACATTGAAGTGAAGGTAACCACCATAAGCCACTGCAGTATGTGCAACAAAACCTCAAGAGTAAAAGACAACTTTGTCGATACATCCATTAAACGAGCATAACATGTAGACGAAGTTAATTGATCCACTCTGACCACGTCTGTCATCCTCTATGTTATTAAAAGCACACCGCGCTAACGCTAGCTTGGCAAAGCTAGATGTACAGTGAGCTAAATGAAAGATGTCTGTAGTCTAACTGTTAAGCTTAGATTGCTATGTAGCTTCAATCTGCACATTGTTACCTGTAGTTAATCATGCAGAGACATAGGGGAAGAGGACAGGAGCTAGCTGCCTAAACTGCATCTGTGGCTCTATCCGCGCACAGCGACATGACACCCGGAGCGCGATTGTTAGCGTGTTTGATTCTATTCGGCCAAATTAATTCCCTGATATGCTTCCGATAATGAGATATGCCCGATCGACCAATACTTATCGGATCGATAATTATTTTGCATCCCTATCAGAGACAGCCTGAAAGGTGGAGCTGGGTTGGCAGTGGGTTATGAGCTTGCATAGGAAGCAGCGAGGACGGGCAGGCAGGCTACGGCAGCTTAAATAGGCGCCATGTCTAGAATTTGACACTGAATGCTAAGAGAGGAATCAGCTGAGCTGTCTGCTGATGTGCAGCTGAAGATAGCTGCTATCGCTGATAACCTGGAACGAGCGGAGCTTGACTTTGTTGCCTGCCTGAACTAAGTCTATGCTTGATTTTGGGGCTGCTTTGCTGCCTCAGGGCCTGGAAAGAAATTTTGTAGGAGAATGTAAGGCCATCTGTCCACCAATTGAAACTCAACAGAAGATGGGTAATGCAAGAGTACAACGACCCAAAGCACAGAGGTAAATGCACAGACAAACAACAGAATGGCTTCAGCAGAAGAAAGTACTCCTTCTGGAATGGCCCAGTCAGAGTCCTGACCTCAACCTGATTGAGATGCCATGGCATGACCTCAAGAGAGCAATCCCCATCAGACATCTTAAGAATATTGCTGAAACAGTTTTGTAAAGAGGAATGGTCCAAAATTCTTCCTGACGATTGTTTAGGTCTGATCTGCAGCTACAGGAAACATTTTTGATTTATTGCTGCCAAAGGAGGGTCAACCAGTTATGAAAACCAAGGGTTTCCATACTTTTTCCACCCTGCACTTTGAATGTCTACACGATGTGTTCAATAAAGAACTTGAAAACATTAGGCTACTTGTTTGCGTGGTATCAGTTTAAGCCGACTGTCTTTGTATATTGTTGTGACTTGGATGAAGATCAGATCACATTTTATGCAGAAATACAAGTAATTTCAAAGGTTTCACATAGTTTTTCCTATGTATATATATATGTGTAAACATGAAAATGCGGCACAGCAGGATCACACAGGCAATTGGTAAAAATACTTTATATAGTTATAGTCATGTGAGGGACTTTGCTAAAAGTGCTCAACTGTGACATTGATCACTTCTACGATCTTTATCCCTCCATCCGTCTACTGTAAATATTCTGCAGCATTTTAATCATCAACCATGTCGAACCCTCAACAGCTTTACATGCCTCCATTTCTTTATGCCTTTTCACTTTATTATGAGTAATATCCTGAATGGAATTAAGGCTAGACACAATACAGTTTAGTCTTCAGCGGGAGATAATTACCACTCTAAAGATTCAGTCACAGTTTGACTATCTGAGAGGACTCTAATTGTTTTTGACTTTTTTTTTTTAAATTGCAGCACATTAACATATCTTTAGCTGTCACACTAAGAGTAGCTGGCTCAGAATGAAGCAGGAGGCAGATTGCAGATGACTTGTACTGGAGGAGGAAATATGGATAATTAGTGTAGGCAGTAATGCAAGAATGAATGGCATCTGGAACGTACTGTTGTGATGGCAACATGGACTCACAAAGTGAGTTTACTATGTTGTTGCTGGTAAGAATATTGTTGCTATCATTTTATGTTGACTGTAAAGGCTAATGCACACCTTCAGTTTCTTGTAGACAGGTGTGTAGGAGGAAATCTCCATAGGCATGAGAAGAGAGAACTCCTGCACACCGCCCTTTTACTTGCAATAATTTGTTAAATTGCTACTTAATGTGATGCAGCAAATTTATGTTTTGAGTGGGATCAGCCAGGACATATTACCATTAGCCTAATTTTGTGTCATTATGGAAGAAATGATTATTTAATGTTGGTATATAAATTTATGTAGTTGATATCCATTATAAAATGGGGAATTTTTGATTGTGAGATGTGCCATCCAATTGGCTAAATGCATGCTCACTGTCCCTGATTGGCCTCACCTGAGGAGGCGTTATATCTAGGCACATATCTGTCTGGAATGTCAGACGTATAACTGCAAATGATGGTAGGTGTGCAGCAGACAAAACTTGTTCAAAACATCAATGTTGTTTTCTGTTATACAAATTGGTTGCATTCCCCATCTGCTTCTTCGGCACCTTTAGAGGTGGAAGATCATGACAGTCAACCTCATCTTCAAAGATAATAGCTGAGCGAGAGCAATGACGTTAGGATGGAAACTTCACAAAAATAAGATTAAGAGCAACAAACCAATACAGTTACTGCCCTAAGATGAACAGATTCATATTGTACCTTAAAGTTGTTGAGCCCAGACTGTCTAGTTTTTGAGTTCAATCCAAATGCCCCCGTGTTTCTCTTACTCATCCCCTATACTGCCCTTATTTACCAGACTCTTTTCATCTTCCGCATTTCTTTTCTTTCTCTCTCTATTCCTCTCATATTGCCATTAACCCTCCTTTCATCTGTTTTTCAGGCACACATTGCCTTCATCTCTCGAAATCTTGTTACAGCAGGTCATTTACTGCAAGTTCCTTGTCTGCATGGTGGCCAAGTAGTGAGGAGTGAGAGGAATTTTCTATTGAAAATGTTCACTCTTCTTATTAATAAAAAACAATATAATGATGTCAAACAAGGTGTAATTTTCTTTCAAAAGGAAATTGTGAGGCAAATTGCTGTGGGTAAAAAGACGAACAGCAGGTTTTGCCTTCAGTTGCTCCATCTATGAAAAAGTTAAAAGATCTTAATCCTAATAAATCATCATAACTTTTTTATATTGAGTGGAAAGATGTCCTGTGAAGAATTTAGGGTGAATAGTGTTATGTACACATCTGCCTAATGCTTTTGTCATTTTTGTGACGCAGAGTGAAATGAGGGAGGATCAGTAGTGAGCACCTGCTCCCCAAAGGCTTAATGTTACATACACTAATGTGTTCTTAAAGGGAAATGAAAATATGATGTGAGGTTGTGTTTTTGGGCAGTGTTTGAGTACCAATAATCCATTACATAAGCAGTATTCATTCCCAGCAAGGAAATTGATCAAATTAATTAAATGCTAGTAAATATAATTCAGAGGTAATTATGAAATTACCATCTTGTGCATGGTAGTCTGCAGACAGAATGATGAATAACATACATGGCATACCTTTAAATGGTGTTTACTCGACAAGGCTACAGTAAACACAATTTACATCCTTTCTTCTCAGCAAGCAGGATTTTCTGGGGTAGTTTATAATTGAGTCTAGCGGTGCATGAACTTTCTACAGCTGCAATCTGTCTAAGCGTAGCTATTTCTCCCTCTGCAGGCCCCAGCTTTCTTTTGTCGTCTCTGCCTCACGTCGCAACACTCGCCAAATGTGAAAGATCTTGATGAAAGCAGAATGTAATTATTAGTGTGGTAGTTCTAGGATGGTGGCAGGATCTTTACATGGTTCAGCGAACAACACGCTCTCTGTTCAAATGAAGAACATTCGCCTGCTTTCAAGGGCAATTATTCTAACCCTCAGTCTCCCCCTTACCCCACACCCCCCGTTCCCCTGAATGTCAATAGAATGGAATTGGATGGATGTAAAAGTTATCCAACAATCTCATAATATATTGGGAGCTATAATAGCTTTCCCCTACCCTAAGAAAAAAAGTTTGAAGTATTCTCCAAATCAGCAATACTGCAGGAAACATTAAGGTACATAATTTGTTTTTGTGGTTTGTTTAGCTCTTCAAAACCTTTTCAATCCCTTTTCAGTATCAGATCATGGTTAAGTGGTACTTTTCAATCCATTGACCTATCATCAACAGTTGGTTGCATTATGGATGTATGTGTGCTTTGCATGTAAAGATGTGGGAATGCTGGATTATGCGATTCATAATGTGCAAAAGCATAGGCAGTGCTGACTTGGTGATAGGGCAACTGGAGACTAAAAATGGATGACTGGCAGCCAGCAGCAAAGTTGAGGAGAGGATTGTTTCTTTAATCCGTGGAGCAAAAGAGGTTAGGTGGACTTGGGGAGCTGGTTAGAGAATCTAGGGCTGTCCCCGACTATTTTCCTAGTCGACTACTAGTCATTAGTTCAAGCCATTAGTTGAGTAGTCCTTGCGCATATGATATTAATTAAATTATTTAAATCTGTTGGAGTTCATCAGAAACTGATTTGATTTACAGGACTGAGTAATAGTGTTATAAGTAACATTATCATTAACACTGTGCTACATTAGAGAGAAATACAAAACCGTAACAATGAGCCTAAAATATACATACATTTTCCAAGGGGCATGAATGTGGGATTATTTTCCAATCATTTATCAAGAGTATGGTATTTCCAGTCAAGAGCATTACTTATCTATTTCATGTTCAGCTTTCCATGCTTTCCCTCATAACCCGGCCCTCTGACTCAGATAGCACCTCCTTCCGTTTAGATTTGCTTCTTCTCAAACTGGAGGACTGAAAACTGTCTGAAATCTGAAAAACAGGATGAACAATGAAAGTTTGTCCATGTGGTTCCCACTTCCTTACCAGTATACCCAAGGATTTATTTGTGAAAGCCCGCCACACTATCAATGCTGACCGCCATATATTGATTTTCGATTTTTTATGAAAGTAGAGACGGAAAGCTGGCATGGCTGTGGCTTTTCACACAGACATTGAAAATAAGGCAGCATGAAAACGGCATTTGAGCACGGACCTGTCTGTGAAAAGCCCCTCCTCTTCGTCCACGATCTGAATCAAAACATGACAATGTGCTGAATCAATCCTGAATGGTTGAATGGTTAGTATCATGAACACCAATGCACAAATTTGTCCAAGACTTAACTCTGATAACTTAGTCTATGTTCTTAACACAACGCTGTCAATATGTGAGACCCACCTTCAAATAAGCTATGTTAATGGTAGAATCCAGCTGGGTTGTCGAGGTTAGCGCGCTGTACACAGCTGCTCCTTTAATGAACTGGCGATTGGCTCAGCCAACCCATGACCCTGCATGGATAAGTGGTTATAGATAATATAAGGATGGGTCCCTTTCACCACCATCAGGTCATCCTGTGACAAAGGCAAGTCAGACAATGAAAATAAACATGTGTCTGTTTCTGTTCCGAGAACAGAACGCACAACCAACTTCTACTTCTTCTTCTGGCCCTCAAACAAATCAGAGTACATCACAATAGGAGAAGAGGGTCTTGTAAAACATTCAACCCCAACCCCCGAATAGGAGCAACATTACCAGTATCACTGTCATTTGAAAAAGGCAGTGATACTGCTGAAGCTTGAATAAAAGAGTATGCTGCACCAGTATCAGGCAATATTGTGACTGGGATATTATGATCACCATCAACTAAGGAAAGGATGCCCTGCAAAAAACTAAGGAAAGGATGCCCTGCAGCACCCACAACCTGCCCAGGTGTTGCACAGTGAATCAAAGGTACCAACATCCAGTGCAAAAAAATAGTTGTCAGAGTACAAGCAATCGAGTCTGTCTGCTTATCAATATCAGCGTGTTTTTTTGCCTTTTCATGTGCCATTTGTAACGTGTAATTATTTTTGCTGGTCAAATGTCAAACCTGTATTTGTAAAAATGGCAGAGACAGCCCAACAGTGGACGGAGTTGAAGACGGCTCTTTAGCTGGGCTGCTCGACACCTTCAGTCACTAATACTTCCATTTTGGCAAAATTAGCCTTCAACAGAATGCTAACAAACCCCAACAAGATTGCTAAGACACAATAGTGCCGTCCCTTGGAATACATCTGTCAGTAATAGTGCTTTCTAGAATTGTAAGAATAACTCATTCCACTGGGAACTGGAGAGATAAGCAAAAAAACAGAGATGCAAAAGGCCAGGGTACAGAAAGCATTCATGCTGAACAAATCCTTCCTGGATCAAACTAAGAAAAATCTATTTTACACATATTTAGCTGATTGTACCATAATTCGTGAACTTTGCACTTAGTCCATGCTGAGTTACAATAAATAATTAATGCTCTACTAATCCATGTCTGGTCTGCTGCCTAGTGTGAGGCCAACAACGTTAAAAGGTCTTGAGCAAATGAGCTATTTCTGTCCAAGGCTTAACTGGAAGCCTTTCTTTGATTTTTGCCTAGAAAGCAGCTAGATTAAGGATGAGATTAGCAACAGCTGAATAAAGACTTCATCACCTGTCCTAATTGTTCTTGACAACTCTTTCCTTCCCCAGAAGGTTACACCAGGATTGACATGACGGTGTATTACACAGGAAATGTTAGAGCTATGTCAAAGCCAAGTGGGTGGTTTTATCCTTGCCTTTTCACCTTACTATTCATGTTTTATTTGTAAACCCTTACTTGTCCTTCCCGTCCAGTTTAGATTTCTCAACTCTTGGACAAAAGAAGAAGAGAATATTAATCAATCTATCAATTTTCATCTTGGTTTTAATGATCAAAGTTACAGTGGAAGCAGGGAAAGCAAGGCAGCCTAAGCATCCATTCCACAAGTATCTAACTCCAGCTATTCTTTCTACATCTTTGTTGCCATTTGATATACCATCTGTGAAAGTCACAACCAAGAGAGGTGACAAGGTACCCCCTTGTTACCCGAACTCAATGTGTTTTAAGTTATTTTTATGTTTGTCATTTGTAATTTAAATAATATGGTTTTCAAAGGTTTAAGACTCAAAGGTAAAAAACACATGGTGTATGTTACCATTAAATATATTACATTAAAAGGAAAAAACATGTTACAAGTTGAACTATTGTAACACAACTTGCAATCTTCAAGTGACAAAATAAAGATTTCTAATTTAAATACAATGTTCATCTGTTTTTGAAAATGTAATGATGGCTTATTGCTTTAACATATACATGGTGTAGTCTATAAAAGGGTCATTTTGTCAATAAAAGCCTTATTTACAATATGTTAACTAAAGTACTTTTATTTAAAGTAATTATGTGCAACTATAATAGTCAGTATTGTTTTGATCAAATCGTGGACAAAATGTGTTTTCATGGCCAGTAGATGTGGAGAACATGCCATCACCCACCTGTCTCTTTGGCACAGCCTCAAAACTTCCAGATTTGGGCTTTTGGATCTACTCACTGTTAAAGTAGG